>NC_140598.1:71160076-71242109 GCF_057381915.1 Diplotaxodon limnothrissa | reverse complement strand
TATCCAACAGCACAGGCCCTGGATTGTTGAAGATGGCCACAGCAAGCAGCACAGGGCCTGGTTTGGTGAAGATGGCCTCGGCCAGAAGCGCAGGGCCTGGTGTGATGTGAGTGGCCTGAGCAAGAGCCACAGGCCCTGGTGTGGTGTAAGTGGCCTCAGCCAGCAGCCACAGGCCCTGGTGTGTTGTAAGTGGCCTCAGCCAGCAGCCACAGGCCCTGGTGTGGTCTAAGTGGCCTCAGCCAGTGCCACAAGCTCTGGTGTGGTGTAACTGGCCTCAGCCAGCAGCCACAGGCCCTGGTGTGGTGTAAGTGGCCTCAGCCAGAGCCACAGGCCCTGGTGTGGTGTAAGTGGCCTCAATAGCAACTATGCCCTGGTGTGGTGTAAGTGGCCCCAGCCGGTCACTCAGGCCCTGGTGTGGTGTAGGTGTCATCAGCTAGCAGCACAAGACATTGGAAAACAGCCAAAAGCAATGTCGTTAATGTGCCCTCATTAATGGGGAGCTGCTTTTGGTCTTTTAATACACCCCTTCTCTGGATCAAAAGCGGTTCAATGACATGAAAATGAAAGGCTTACAGCACCAGGTATTCCCAGGCAGTCTCCCATCCAAGTACTAACCAAGCCCAGCCCTGCTTAGCTTACGAGATCAGACGAGGTCGGGCGTGCTCAGGGTGGTATGGCCGTAAGCTGCTGGCCCCAGCACAATGTCTCAATTTATGGATTCAAGTGATTAGGTGGCAAGTACCTGAAGTTACGAAGACAATCCTATAACCATACCTGCATGTTTGCATAATACCCTAACCCAAAGGCTCAGTTTGGCATTTATCCAACAGCACAGGCCCTGGATTGTTGAAGATGGCCTCAAGAACCAGCACAGGACCTGGTGTGTTTTACATGGCCACAGCAAGCAGCACAGGGCCTGGTTTGGTGAAGATGGCCTCAGCAAGCAGCCACAGGCCCTGGTTTGGTGTAAGTGGCCTCAGCCAGCAGCCACAGGCCCTGGTGTGTTGTAAGTGGCCTCAGCCAGCAGCCACAGGCCCTGGTGTGGTCTAAGTGGCCTCAGCCAGTGCCACAGGCCCTGGTGTGGTGTAAGTGGCCTGAGCAAGAGCCACAGGCCCTGGTGTGGTGTAAGTGGCCTCAGCCAGCAGCCACAGGCCCTGGTGTGGTGTAAGTGGCCTGAGCAAGTGCCACAGGCCCTGGTTTGGTGTAAGTGGCCTCAGCCAGCAGCCACAGGCCCTGGTGTGTTGTAAGTGGCCTCAGCCAGCAGCCACAGGCCCTGGTGTGGTCTAAGTGGCCTCAGCCAGTGCCACAGGCCCTGGTGTGGTGTAAGTGGCCTGAGCAAGAGCCACAGGCCCTGGTGTGGTGTAAGTGGCCTCAGCCAGCAGCCACAGGCCCTGGTGTGGTGTAAGTGGCCTGAGCAAGTGCCACAGGCCCTGGTGTGGTGTAAGTGGCCTAAGCCAGAGCCACAGGCCCTGGTGTGGTGTAAGTGGCCTCAATAGCAAATAAGGCCCTGGTGTGGTGTAAGTCGCCTGAGCCAGAAGCCACAGGCACTGGTGTGGTGTAAGTGGCCTCAGCCAGCAGCAAAAGGGCCCTGGTGTGGTGTAAGTCGCCTCAGCCAGCAGCCACAGGCCCTGGTGTGTTGTACATGGCCACAGCTAGCAGCAGAGGGCCAGGTTTGGTGAAGATGGCCTCGGCCAGAAGCGCAGGGCCTGGTGTGATGTGAGTGGCCTGAGCAAGAGCCACAGGCCCTGGTGTGGTGTAAGTGGCCTCAATAGCAACTAAGGCCCTGGTGTGGTGTAACTGGCCTCAGCCAGCAGCCACAGGCCCTGGTGTGGTGTAAGTGGCCTGAGCAAGAGCCACAGGCCCTGGTGTGTTGTAAGTGGCCTCAGCCAGCAGCCACAGGCCCTGGTGTGGTGTAAGTGGCCTCAGCCAGCAGCCACAGGCCCTTGTGTGGTGTAAGTGGCCTCAGCCAGCAGCCACAGGCCCTGGTGTGGTGTAAGTGGCCTCGGCCAGTGCCACAGGCCCTGGTGTGGTGTAAGTGGCCTGAGCAAGAGCCACAGACCCTGGTGTGGTGTAATTGGCCTCAATAGCAACTAAGGCCCTGGTGTGGTGTAGGTGGCCTCAGCCAGCAGCCACAGGCCCTGGTGTGGTGTAAGTGGCCTCAGCCAGCAGCCACAGGCCCTGATGTGGTGTAAGTGGCCCCAGCCGGTCACTCAGGCCCTGGTGTGGTGTAGGTGGCATCAGCTAGCAGCACAAGACATTGGAAAACAGCCAAAAGCAGTGTCGTTAATGTGCCCTCATTAATGGGCAGCTGCTTTTGGTCTTTTAATACACCCCTTCTCTGGATCAAAAGCGGTTCAATGACATGAAAGGCTTACAGCACCAGGTATTCCCAGGCAGTCTCCCATCCAAGTACTAACCAAGCCCAGCCCTGCTTAGCTTCCGAGATCAGACGAGGTCGGGCGTGCTCAGGGTGGTATGGCCGTAAGCTGCTGGCCCCAGCACAATGTCTCAATTTATGGATTCAAGTGATTAGGTGGCAAGTACCTGAAGTTACGAAGACAATCCTATAACCATACCTGCATGTTTGCATAATACCCTAACCCAAAGGCTCAGTTTGGCATTTATCCAACAGCACAGGCCCTGGATTGTTGAAGATGGCCTCAGGAACCAGCACAGGCCCTGGATTGTTGAAGATGGCCACAGCAAGCAGCACAGGGCCTGGTTTGGTGAAGATGGCCTTGGCCAGAAGCGCAGGGCCTGGTGTGATGTGAGTGGCCTGAGCAAGAGCCACAGGCCCTGGTGTGGTGTAAGTGGCCTCAGCCAGCAGCCACAGGCCCTGGTGTGGTGTAAGTCGCCTCAGCCAGAAGCCACAGGCACTGGTGTGGTGTAAGTGGCCTCAGCCAGCAGCAAAAGGGCCCTGGTGTGGTGTAAGTCGCCTCAGTCAGCAGCCACAGGCCCTGGTGTGGTGTAGGTGGCCTCAGCCAGCAGCCACAGGCCCTGGTGTGGTGTAAGTGGCCTCAGCCAGCAGCCACAGGCCCTGGTGTGGTGTAAGTGGCCTCAGCCAGCAGCCACAGGCCCTGGTGTGGTGTAAGTGGCCTCAGCCAGTGCCACAGGCCCTGGTGTGGTGTAAGTGGCCTGAGCAAGAGCCACAGACCCTGGTGTGGTGTAATTGGCCTCAATAGCAACTAATGCCCTGGTGTGGTGTAGGTGGCCTCAGCCAGCAGCCACAGGCCCTGGTGTGGTGTAAGTGGCCTCAGCCAGCAGCCACAGGCCCTGGTGTGGTGTAAGTGGCCTCAGCCAGAGCCACAGGCCCTTGTGTGGTGTAGGTGGCATCAGCTAGCAGCACAAGACATTGGAAAACAGCCAAAAGCAATGTCGTTAATGTGCCCTCATTAATGGGGAGCTGCTTTTGGTCTTTTAATACACCCCTTCTCTGGATCAAAAGCGGTTCAGTGACATGAAAATGAAAGGCTTACAGCACCAGGTATTCCCAGGCAGTCTCCCATCCAAGTACTAACCAAGCCCAGCCCTGCTTAGCTTACGAGATCAGACGAGGTCGGGGGTGCTCAGGGTGGTATGGCCGTAAGCTGCTGGCCCCAGCACAATGTCTCAATTTATGGATTCAAGTGATTAGGTGGCAAGTACCTGAAGTTACGAAGACAATCCTATAACCATACCTGCATGTTTGCATAATACCCTAACCCAAAGGCTCAGTTTGGCATTTATCCAACAGCACAGGCCCTGGATTGTTGAAGATGGCCTCAAGAACCAGCACAGGACCTGGTGTGTTTTACATGGCCACAGCAAGCAGCACAGGGCCTGGTTTGGTGAAGATGGCCTCAGCAAGCAGCCACAGGCCCTGGTTTGGTGTAAGTGGCCTCAGCCAGCAGCCACAGGCCCTGGTGTGTTGTAAGTGGCCTCAACCAGCAGCCACAGGCCCTGGTGTGGTCTAAGTGGCCTCAGCCAGTGCCACAGGCCCTGGTGTGGTGTAAGTCGCCTGAGCCAGAAGCCACAGGCACTGGTGTGGTGTAAGTGGCCTCAGCCAGCAGCAAAAGGGCCCTGGTGTGGTGTAAGTCGCCTCAGCCAGCAGCCACAGGCCCTGGTGTGGTGTAGGTGGCCTCAGCCAGCAGCCACAGGCCCTGGTGTGGTGTAAGTGGCCTCAATAGCAAATAAGGCCCTGGTGTGGTGTAAGTGGCTTCAGCCAGCAGCCACAGGCTCTGGTGTGGTGTAACTGGCCTCAGCCAGCAGCCACAGGCCCTGGTGTGGTGTAAGTGGCCTCAGCCAGTGCCACAGGCCCTGGTGTGGTGTAAGTGGCCTGAGCAAGAGCCACAGACCCTGGTGTGGTGTAATTGGCCTCAATAGCAACTAATGCCCTGGTGTGGTGTAGGTGGCCTCAGCCAGCAGCCACAGGCCCTGGTGTGGTGTAAGTGGCCTCAGCCAGCAGCCACAGGCCCTGGTGTGGTGTAAGTGGCCTAAGCCAGAGCCACAGGCCCTGGTGTGGTGTAAGTGGCCTCAATAGCAAATAAGGCCCTGGTGTGGTGTAAGTGGCCTGAGCAAGAGCCACAGGCCCTGATGTGGTGTAAGTGGCCCCAGCCGGTCACTCACGCCCTGGTGTGGTGTAGGTGGCCCCAGCCGGTCACTCACGCCCTGGTGTGGTGTAGGTGGCATCAGCTAGCAGCACAGGGCCTGGTTTGGTGAAGATGGCCTCGGCCAGAAGCGCAGGGCCTGGTGTGATGTGAGTGGCCTGAGCAAGAGCCACAGGCACTGGTGTGGTGTAAGTCGCCTCAGCCAGCAGCCACAGGCCCTGGTGTGGTGTAAGTCGCCTCAGCCAGAAGCCACAGGCACTGGTGTGGTGTAAGTGGCCTCAGCCAGCAGCAAAAGGGCCCTGGTGTGGTGTAAGTCGCCTCAGCCAGCAGCCACAGGCCCTGGTGGGGTGTAAGTGGCCTCAGCCAGCAGCCACAGGCCCTGGTGTGGTGTAAGTCGCCTCAGCCAGTGCCACAGGCCCTGGTGTGGTGTAAGTGGCCTGAGCAAGAGCCACAGACCCTGGTGTGGTGTAATTGGCCTCAATAGCAACTAAGGCCCTGGTGTGGTGTAAGTGGCTTCAGCCAGCAGCCACAAGCTCTGGTGTGGTGTAACTGGCCTCAGCCAGCAGCCACAGGCCCTGGTGTGGTGTAAGTGGCCTCAGCCAGAGCCACAGGCCCTGGTGTGGTGTAAGTGGCCTCAATAGCAACTAAGGCCCTGGTGTGGTGTAAGTGGCCTCAATAGCAACTAAGGCCCTGGTGTGGTGTAAGTGGCCCCAGCCGGTCACTCAGGCCCTGGTGTGGTGTAGGTGTCATCAGCTAGCAGCACAAGACATTGGAAAACAGCCAAAAGCAATGTCGTTAATGTGCCCTCATTAATGGGGAGCTGCTTTTGGTCTTTTAATACACCCCTTCTCTGGATCAAAAGCGGTTCAATGACATGAAAATGAAAGGCTTACAGCACCAGGTATTCCCAGGCAGTCTCCCATCCAAGTACTAACCAAGCCCAGCCCTGCTTAGCTTCCGAGATCAGACGAGGTCGGGCGTGCTCAGGGTGGTATGGCCGTAAGCTGCTGGCCCCAGCACAATGTCTCAATTTATGGATTCAAGTGATTAGGTGGCAAGTACCTGAAGTTACGAAGACAATCCTATAACCATACCTGCATGTTTGCATAATACCCTAACCCAAAGGCTCAGTTTGGCATTTATCCAACAGCACAGGCCCTGGATTGTTGAAGATGGCCACAGAAAGCAGCACAGGGCCTGGTTTGGTGAAGATGGCCTCGGCCAGAAGCACAGGGCCTGGTGTGATATGAGTGGCCTGAGCAAGAGCCACAGGCCCTGGTGTGTTGTAAGTGGCCTCAGCCAGCAGCCACAGGCCCTGGTGTGGTGTAGGTGGCCTCAGCCAGCAGCCACAGGCCCTTGTGTGGTGTAAGTGGCCTCAGCCAGCAGCCACAGGCCCTGGTGTGGTGTAAGTGGCCTCAGCCAGTGCCACAGGCCCTGGTGTGGTGTAAGTGGCCTCAATAGCAACTAAGGCCCTGGTGTGGTGTAGGTGGCCTCAGCCAGCAGCCACAGGCCCTGGTGTGGTGTAAGTGGCCTCAGCCAGAGCCACAGGCCCTGATGTGGTGTAAGTGGCCCCAGCCGGTCACTCAGGCCCTGGTGTGGTGTAGGTGGCATCAGCTAGCAGCACAAGACATTGGAAAAGAGCCAAAAGCAATGTCGTTAATGTGCCCTCATTAATGGGCAGCTGCTTTTGGTCTTTTAATACACCCCTTCTCTGGATCAAAAGCGGTTCAATGACATGAAAATGAAAGGCTTACAGCACCAGGTATTCCAAGGCAGTCTCCCATCCGAGTACTAACCAAGCCCAGCCCTGCTTAGCTTCCGAGATCAGACGAGGTCGGGCGTGCTCAGGGTGGTATGGCCGTAAGCTGCTGGCCCCAGCACAATGTCTCAATTTATGGATTCAAGTGATTAGGTGGCAAGTACCTGAAGTTACGAAGACAATCCTATAACCATACCTGCATGTTTGCATAATACCCTAACCCAAAGGCTTAGTTTGGCATTTATCCAACAGCACAGGCCCTGGATTGTTGAAGATGGCCTCAGGAACCAGCACAGGGCCTGGTGTGTTGTACATGGCCACAGCTAGCAGCAGAGGGCCAGGTTTGGTGAAGATGGCCTCGGCCAGAAGCGCAGGGCCTGGTGTGATGTGAGTGGCCTGAGCAAGAGCCACAGGCCCTGGTGTGGTGTAAGTGGCCTCAATAGCAACTAAGGCCCTGGTGTGGTGTAACTGGCCTCAGCCAGCAGCCACAGGCCCTGGTGTGGTGTAAGTGGCCTGAGCAAGAGCCACAGGCCCTGGTGTGTTGTAAGTGGCCTCAGCCAGCAGCCACAGGCCCTGGTGTGGTGTAAGTGGCCTCAGCCAGCAGCCACAGGCCCTTGTGTGGTGTAAGTGGCCTCAGCCAGCAGCCACAGGCCCTGGTGTGGTGTAAGTGGCCTCGGCCAGTGCCACAGGCCCTGGTGTGGTGTAAGTGGCCTGAGCAAGAGCCACAGACCCTGGTGTGGTGTAATTGGCCTCAATAGCAACTAAGGCCCTGGTGTGGTGTAGGTGGCCTCAGCCAGCAGCCACAGGCCCTGGTGTGGTGTAAGTGGCCTCAGCCAGCAGCCACAGGCCCTGATGTGGTGTAAGTGGCCCCAGCCGGTCACTCAGGCCCTGGTGTGGTGTAGGTGGCATCAGCTAGCAGCACAAGACATTGGAAAACAGCCAAAAGCAATGTCGTTAATGTGCCCTCATTAATGGGGAGCTGCTTTTGGTCTTTTAATACACCCCTTCTCTGGATCAAAAGCGGTTCAATGATATGAAAATGAAAGGCTTACAGCACCAGGTATTCCCAGGCAGTCTCCCATCCAAGTACTAACCAAGCACAGCCCTGCTTAGCTTACGAGATCAGACGAGGTCGGGCGTGCTCAGGGTGGTATGGCCGTAAGCTGCTGGCGCCAGCACAATGTCTCAATTTATGGATTCAAGTGATTAGGTGGCAAGTACCTGAAGTTACGAAGACAATCCTATAACCATACCTGCATGTTTGCATAATACCCTAACCCAAAGGCTCAGTTTGGCATTTATCCAACAGCACAGGCCCTGGATTGTTGAAGATGGCCTCAAGAACCAGCACAGGACCTGGTGTGTTTTACATGGCCACAGCAAGCAGCACAGGGCCTGGTATGGTGAAGATGGCCTCAGCAAGCAGCCACAGGCCCTGGTTTGGTGTAAGTGGCCTCAGCCAGCAGCCACAGGCCCTGGTGTGTTGTAAGTGGCCTCAGCCAGCAGCCACAGGCCCTGGTGTGGTCTAAGTGGCCTCAGCCAGTGCCACAGGCCCTGGTGTGGTGTAAGTGGCCTGAGCAAGAGCCACAGGCCCTGGTGTGGTGTAAGTGGCCTCAGCCAGCAGCCACAGGCCCTGGTGTGGTGTAAGTGGCCTGAGCAAGTGCCACAGGCCCTGGTGTGGTGTAAGTGACCTAAGCCAGAGCCACAGGCCCTGGTGTGGTGTAAGTGGCCTCAATAGCAAATAAGGCCCTGGTGTGGTGTAAGTGGCCTGAGCAAGAGCCACAGGGCCTGGTTTGGTGAAGATGGCCTCGGCCAGAAGCGCAGGGCCTGGTGTGATGTGAGTGGCCTGAGCAAGAGCCACAGGCCCTGGTGTGGTGTAAGTGGCCTCAGCCAGCAGCCACAGGCCCTGGTGTGGTGTAAGTCGCCTCAGCCAGAAGCCACAGGCACTGGTGTGGTGTAAGTGGCCCCAGCCGGTCACTCACGCCCTGGTGTGGTGTAGGTGGCCCCAGCCGGTCACTCACGCCCTGGTGTGGTGTAGGTGGCATCAGCTAGCAGCACAGGGCATGGTTTGGTGAAGATGGCCTCGGCCAGAAGCGCAGGGCCTGGTGTGATGTGAGTGGCCTGAGCAAGAGCCACAGGCACTGGTGTGGTGTAAGTCGCCTCAGCCAGCAGCCACAGGCCCTGGTGTGGTGTAAGTCGCCTCAGCCAGAAGCCACAGGCACTGGTGTGGTGTAAGTGGCCTCAGCCAGCAGCAAAAGGGCCCTGGTGTGGTGTAAGTCGCCTCAGCCAGCAGCCACAGGCCCTGGTGGGGTGTAGGTGGCCTCAGCCAGCAGCCACAGGCCCTGGTGTGGTGTAAGTGGCCTCAGCCAGCAGCCACAGGCCCTGGTGTGGTGTAAGTCGCCTCAGCCAGTGCCACAGGCCCTGGTGTGGTGTAAGTGGCCTGAGCAAGAGCCACAGACCCTGGTGTGGTGTAATTGGCCTCAATAGCAACTAAGGCCCTGGTGTGGTGTAAGTGGCTTCAGCCAGCAGCCACAAGCTCTGGTGTGGTGTAACTGGCCTCAGCCAGCAGCCACAGGCCCTGGTGTGGTGTAAGTGGCCTCAGCCAGAGCCACAGGCCCTGATGTGGTGTAAGTGGCCCCAGCCGGTCACTCAGGCCCTGGTGTGGTGTAGGTGGCATCAGCTAGCAGCACAAGACATTGGAAAAGAGCCAAAAGCAGTGTCGTTAATGTGCCCTCATTAATGGGCAGCTGCTTTTGGTCTTTTAATACACCCCTTCTCTGGATCAAAAGCGGTTCAATGACATGAAAATGAAAGACTTACAGCACCAGGTATTCCCAGGCAGTCTCCCATCCAAGTACTAACCAAGCCCAGCCCTGCTTAGCTTCCGAGATCAGACGAGGTCGGGCGTGCTCAGAGTGGTATGGCCGTAAGCTGCTGGCGCCAGCACAATGTCTCAATTTATGGATTCAAGTGATTAGGTGGCAAGTACCTGAAGTTACGAAGACAATCCGATAACCATACCTGCATGTTTGCATAATACCCTAACCCAAAGGCTCAGTTTGGCATTTATCCAACAGCACAGGCCCTGGATTGTTGAAGATGGCCTCAGGAACCAGCACAGGGCCTGGTGTGTTGTACATGGCCACAGCAAGCAGCACAGGGCCTGGTTTGGTGAAGATGGCCTCGGCCAGAAGCACAGGGCCTGGTGTGATATGAGTGGCCTGAGCAAGAGCCACAGGCCCTGGTGTGTTGTAAGTGGCCTCAGCCAGCAGCCACAGGCCCTGGTGTGGTGTAGGTGGCCTCAGCCAGCAGCCACAGGCCCTGGTGTGGTGTAAGTGGCCTCAGCCAGTGCCACAGGCCCTGGTGTGGTGTAAGTGGCCTCAGCCAGCAGCCACAGGCCCTGATGTGGTGTATGTGGCCCCAGCCGGTCACTCAGGCCCTGGTGTGGTGTAGGTGGCATCAGCTAGCAGCACAAGACATTGGAAAACAGCCAAAAGCAATGTCGTTAATGTGCCCTCATTAATGGGGAGCTGCTTTTGGTCTTTTAATACACCCCTTCTCTGGATCAAAAGCGGTTCAATGACATGAAAATGAAAGGCTTACAGCACCAGGTATTCCCAGGCAGTCTCCCATCCAAGTACTAACCAAGCCCAGCCCTGCTTAGCTTACGAGATCAGACGAGGTCGGGGGTGCTCAGGGTGGTATGGCCGTAAGCTGCTGGCCCCAGCACAATGTCTCAATTTATGGATTCAAGTGATTAGGTGGCAAGTACCTGAAGTTACGAAGACAATCCTATAACCATACCTGCATGTTTGCATAATACCCTAACCCAAAGGCTCAGTTTGGCATTTATCCAACAGCACAGGCCCTGGATTGTTGAAGATGGCCTCAGGAACCAGCACAGGGCCTGGTGTGTTGTACATGGCCACAGCAAGCAGCACAGGGCCTGGTTTGGTGAAGATGGCCTCGGCCAGAAGCGCAGGGCCTGGTGTGATGTGAGTGGCCTGAGCAAGAGCCACAGGCCCTGGTGTGGTGTAAGTGGCCTCAGCCAGCAGCCACAGGCCCTGGTGTGGTGTAAGTCGCCTCAGCCAGAAGCCACAGGCACTGGTGTGGTGTAAGTGGCCTCAGCCAGCAGCAAAAGGGCCCTGGTGTGGTGTAAGTCGCCTCAGTCAGCAGCCACAGGCCCTGGTGTGGTGTAGGTGGCCTCAGCCAGCAGCCACAGGCCCTGGTGTGGTGTAAGTGGCCTCAGCCAGCAGCCACAGGCCCTGGTGTGGTGTAAGTGGCCTCAGCCAGCAGCCACAGGCCCTGGTGTGGTGTAAGTGGCCTCAGCCAGTGCCACAGGCCCTGGTGTGGTGTAAGTGGCCTGAGCAAGAGCCACAGACCCTGGTGTGGTGTAATTGGCCTCAATAGCAACTAATGCCCTGGTGTGGTATAGGTGGCCTCAGCCAGCAGCCACAGGCCCTGGTGTGGTGTAAGTGGCCTCAGCCAGCAGCCACAGGCCCTGGTGTGGTGTAAGTGGCCTCAGCCAGAGCCACAGGCCCTGATGTGGTGTAAGTGGCCCCAGCCGGTCACTCAGGCCCTTGTGTGGTGTAGGTTGCATCAGCTAGCAGCACAAGACATTGGAAAAGAGCCAAAAGCAATGTCGTTAATGTGCCCTCATTAATGGGCAGATGCTTTTGGTCTTTTAATACACCCCTTCTCTGGATCAAAAGCGGTTCAATGACATGAAAATGAAAGGCTTACAGCACCAGGTATTCCCAGGCAGTCTCCCATCCAAGTACTAACCAAGCCCAGCCCTGCTTAGCTTCCGAGATCAGACGAGGTCGGGCGTGCTCAGGGTGGTATGGCCGTAAGATGCTGGCCCCAGCACAATGTCTCAATTTATGGATTCAAGTGATTAGGTGGCAAGTACCTGAAGTTACGAAGACAATCCTATAACCATACCTGCATGTTTGCATAATACCCTAACCCAAAGGCTCAGTTTGGCATTTATCCAACAGCACAGGCCCTGGATTGTTGAAGATGGCCTCAGGAACCAGCACAGGGCCTGTTGTGTTGTACATGGCCACAGCAAGCAGCACAGGGCCTGGTTTGGTGAAGATGGCCTCGGCCAGAAGCGCAGGGCCTGGTGTGATGTGAGTGGCCTGAGCAAGAGCCACAGGCCCTGGTGTGGTGTAAGTGGCCTCAGCCAGCAGCCACAGGCCCTGGTGTGGTGT
Organism: Diplotaxodon limnothrissa; assembly: GCF_057381915.1. Lineage (NCBI taxonomy): Eukaryota > Metazoa > Chordata > Actinopteri > Cichliformes > Cichlidae > Diplotaxodon > Diplotaxodon limnothrissa. The sequence continues at coordinate 71,230,548 of NC_140598.1, read as the reverse complement.
AAGTCGCCTCAGCCAGAAGCCACAGGCACTGGTGTGGTGTAAGTGGCCTCAGCCAGCAGCAAAAGGGCCCTGGTGTGGTGTAAGTCGCCTCAGTCAGCAGCCACAGGCCCTGGTGTGGTGTAGGTGGCCTCAGCCAGCAGCCACAGGCCCTGGTGTGGTGTACGTGGCCTCAGCCAGCAGCCACAGGCCCTGGTGTGGTGTAAGTGGCCTCAGCCAGCAGCCACAGGCCCTGGTGTGGTGTAAGTGGCCTCAGCCAGTGCCACAGGCCCTGGTGTGGTGTAAGTGGCCTGAGCAAGAGCCACAGACCCTGGTGTGGTGTAATTGGCCTCAATAGCAACTAATGCCCTGGTGTGGTGTAGGTGGCCTCAGCCAGCAGCCACAGGCCCTGGTGTGGTGTAAGTGGCCTCAGCCAGCAGCCACAGGCCCTGGTGTGGTGTAAGTGGCCTCAGCCAGCAGCCACAGGCCCTGGTGTGGTGTAAGTGGCCTCAGCCAGAGCCACAGGCCCTGATGTGGTGTAAGTGGCCTGAGCAAGAGCCACAGGCCCTGGTGTGGTGTAAGTGGCCTGAGCAAGAGCCACAGGCCCTGGTGTGTTGTAAGTGGCCTCAGCCAGCAGCCACAGGCCCTGGTGTGGTGTAGGTGGCCTCAGCCAGAAGCCACAGGCCCTGGTGTGGTGTAAGTGGCCTGAGCAAGTGCCACAGGCCCTGGTGTGGTGTAATTGGCCTCAATAGCAACTAAGGCCCTGATGTGGTGTAGGTGGCCTCAGCCAGCAGCCACAGGCCCTGGTGTGGTGTAAGTGGCCTCAGCCAGCAGCCACAGGCCCTGATGTGGTGTAAGTGGCCCCAGCCAGTCACTCAGGCCCTGGTGTGGTGTAGGTGGCATCAGCTAGCAGTACAAGACATTGGAAAAGAGCCAAAAGCAGTGTCGTTAATGTGCCCTCATTAATGGGCAGCTGCTTTTGGTCTTTTAATACACCCCTTCTCTGGATCAAAAGCGGTTCAATGACATGAAAATGAAAGGCTTACAGGACAAGGTATTCCCAGGCAGTCTCCCATCCAAGTACTAACCAAGCCCAGCCCTGCTTAGCTTGCGAGATCAGACGAGGTCGGGCGTGCTCAGGGTGGTATGGCCGTAAGCTGCTGGCCCCAGCACAATGTCTCAATTTATGGATTCAAGTGATTAGGTGGCAAGTACCTGAAGTTACGAAGACAATCCTATAACCATACCTGCATGTTTGCATAATAACCTAACCCAAAGGCTCAGTTTGGCATTTATCCAACAGCACAGGCCCTGGATTGTTGAAGATGGCCTCAGGAACCAGCACAGGGCCTGGTGTGTTGTACATGGCCACAGCAAGCAGCACAGGGCCTGGTTTGGTGAAGATGGCCTCGGCCAGAAGCGCAGGGCCTGGTGTGATGTGAGTGGCCTGAGCAAGAGCCACAGGCCCTGGTGTGGTGTAATTGGCCTCAATAGCAAATAAGGCCCTGGTGTGGTGTAAGTGGCCTGAGCAAGAGCCACAGGGCCTGGTTTGGTGAAGATGGCCTCGGCCAGAAGCGCAGGGCCTGGTGTGATGTGAGTGGCCTGAGCAAGAGCCACAGGCCCTGGTGTGGTGTAAGTGGCCTCAGCCAGCAGCCACAGGCCCTGGTGTGGTGTAAGTCGCCTCAGCCAGAAGCCACAGGCACTGGTGTGGTGTAAGTGGCCTCAGCCAGCAGCAAAAGGGCCCTGGTGTGGTGTAAGTCGCCTCAGTCAGCAGCCACAGGCCCTGGTGTGGTGTAGGTGGCCTCAGCCAGCAGCCACAGGCCCTGGTGTGGTGTAAGTGGCCTCAGCCAGCAGCCACAGGCCCTGGTGTGGTGTAAGTGGCCTCAGCCAGCAGCCACAGGCCCTGGTGTGGTGTAAGTGGCCTCAGCCAGTGCCACAGGCCCTGGTGTGGTGTAAGTGGCCTGAGCAAGAGCCACAGACCCTGGTGTGGTGTAATTGGCCTCAATAGCAACTAATGCCCTGGTGTGGTGTAGGTGGCCTCAGCCAGCAGCCACAGGCCCTGGTGTGGTGTAAGTGGCCTCAGCCAGCAGCCACAGGCCCTGGTGTGGTGTAAGTGGCCTCAGCCAGAGCCACAGGCCCTGATGTGGTGTAAGTGGCCCCAGCCGGTCACTCAGGCCCTTGTGTGGTGTAGGTTGCATCAGCTAGCAGCACAAGACATTGGAAAAGAGCCAAAAGCAATGTCGTTAATGTGCCCTCATTAATGGGCAGATGCTTTTGGTCTTTTAATACACCCCTTCTCTGGATCAAAAGCGGTTCAATGACATGAAAATGAAAGGCTTACAGCACCAGGTATTCCCAGGCAGTCTCCCATCCAAGTACTAACCAAGCCCAGCCCTGCTTAGCTTCCGAGATCAGACGAGGTCGGGCGTGCTCAGGGTGGTATGGCCGTAAGCTGCTGGCCCCAGCACAATGTCTCAATTTATGGATTCAAGTGATGAGGTGGCAAGTACCTGAAGTTACGAAGACAATCCTATAACCATACCTGCATGTTTGCATAATACCCTAACCCAAAGGCTCAGTTTGGCATTTATCCAACAGCACAGGCCCTGGATTGTTGAAGATGGCCTCAGGAACCAGCACAGGGCCTGGTGTGTTGTACATGGCCACAGCAAGCAGCACAGGGCCTGGTTTGGTGAAGATGGCCTCGGCCAGAAGCACAGGGCCTGGTGTGATATGAGTGGCCTGAGCAAGAGCCACAGACCCTGGTGTGGTGTAATTGGCCTCAATAGCAACTAAGGCCCTGGTGTGGTGTAAGTGGCCTCAGCCAGCAGCCACAGGCCCTGGTGTGGTGTAGGTGGCCTCAGCCAGCAGCCACAGGCCCTGGTGTGGTGTAAGTGGCCTCAGCCAGCAGCCACAGGCCCTGGTGTGGTGTAAGTCGCCTCAGCCAGAAGCCACAGGCACTGGTGTGGTGTAAGTGGCCTCAGCCAGCAGCAAAAGGGCCCTGGTGTGGTGTAAGTGGCCTGAGCAAGAGCCACAGGCCCTGGTGTGGTGTAAGTGGCCTGAGCAAGAGCCACAGGCCCTGGTGTGGTGTAAGTGGCCTCAGCCAGCAGCCACAGGCCCTGGTGTGGTGTAGGTGGCCTCAGCCAGAAGCCACAGGCACTGGTGTGGTGTAAGTGGCCTCAGCCAGCAGCAAAAGGTCCCTGGTGTGGTGTAAGTGGCCTGAGCAAGTGCCACAGGCCCTGGTGTGGTGTAAGTGGCCTCAATAGCAAATAAGGCCCTGGTGTGGTGTAAGTGGCCTGAGCAAGAGCCACAGGGCCTGGTTTGGTGAAGATGGCCTCGGCCAGAAGCGCAGGGCCTGGTGTGATGTGAGTGGCCTGAGCAAGAGCCACAGGCCCTGGTGTGGTGTAAGTGGCCTCAGCTAGCAGCACAAGACATTGGAAAAGAGCCAAAAGCAGTGTCGTTAATGTGCCCTCATTAATGGGCAGCTGCTTTTGGTCTTTTAATACACCCCTTCTCTGGATCAAAAGCGGTTCAATGACATGAAAATGAAAGACTTACAGCACAAGGTATTCCCAGGCAGTCTCCCATCCAAGTACTAACCAAGCCCAGCCCTGCTTAGCTTCCGAGATCAGACGAGGTCGGGGGTGCTCAGGGTGGTATGGCCGTAAGCTGCTGGCCCCAGCACAATGTCTCAATTTATGGATTCAAGTGATTAGGTGGCAAGTACCTGAAGTTACGAAGACAATCCTATAACCATACCTGCATGTTTGCATAATACCCTAACCCAAAGGCTTAGTTTGGCATTTATCCAACAGCACAGGCCCTGGATTGTTGAAGATGGCCTCAGCAAGCAGCACAGGGCCTGGTTTGGTGAAGATGGCCTCGGCCAGAAGCGCAGGGCCTGGTGTGATGTGAGTGGCCTGAGCAAGAGCCACAGGCCCTGGTGTGGTGTAAGTGGCCTCAGCCAGCAGCCACAGGCCCTGGTGTGGTGTAAGTCGCCTCAGCCAGAAGCCACAGGCACTGGTGTGGTGTAAGTGGCCTCAGCCAGCAGCAAAAGGGCCCTGGTGTGGTGTAAGTCGCCTCAGTCAGCAGCCACAGGCCCTGGTGTGGTGTAGGTGGCCTCAGCCAGCAGCCACAGGCCCTGGTGTGGTGTAAGTGGCCTCAGCCAGCAGCCACAGGCCCTGGTGTGGTGTAAGTGGCCTCAGCCAGCAGCCACAGGCCCTGGTGTGGTGTAAGTGGCCTCAGCCAGTGCCACAGGCCCTGATGTGGTGTAAGTGGCCTGAGCAAGAGCCACAGACCCTGGTGTGGTGTAATTGGCCTCAATAGCAACTAATGCCCTGGTGTGGTGTAGGTGGCCTCAGCCAGCAGCCACAGGCCCTGGTGTGGTGTAGGTGGCCTCAGCCAGAAGCCACAGGCCCTGGTGTGGTGTAAGTGGCCTGAGCAAGTGCCACAGGCCCTGGTGTGGTGTAATTGGCCTCAATAGCAACTAAGGCCCTGGTGTGGTGTAGGTGGCCTCAGCCAGCAGCCACAGGCCCTGGTGTGGTGTAAGTGGCCTCAGCCAGCAGCCACAGGCCCTGATGTGGTGTAAGTGGCCCCAGCCGGTCACTCAGGCCCTGGTGTGGTGTAGGTGGCATCAGCTAGCAGCACAAGACATTGGAAAACAGCCAAAAGCAATGTCGTTAATGTGCCCTCATTAATGGGGAGCTGCTTTTGGTCTTTTAATACACCCCTTCTCTGGATCAAAAGCGGTTCAATGACATGAAAATGAAAGGCTTACAGCACCAGGTATTCCCAGGCAGTCTCCCATCCAAGTACTAACCAAGCCCAGCCCTGCTTAGCTTACGAGATCAGACGAGGTCGGGTGTGCTCAGGGTGGTATGGCCGTAAGATGCTGGCCCCAGCACAATGTCTCAATTTATGGATTCAAGTGATTAGGTGGCAAGTACCTGAAGTTACGAAGACAATCCTATAACCATACCTGCATGTTTGCATAATACCCTAACCCAAAGGCTCAGTTTGGCATTTATCCAACAGCACAGGCCCTGGATTGTTGAAGATGGCCTCAGGAACCAGCACAGGGCCTGGTGTATTGTACATGGCCACAGCAAGCAGCACAGGGCCTGGTTTGGTGAAGATGGCCTCGGCCAGAAGCACAGGGCCTGGTGTGATATGAGTGGCCTGAGAAAGAGCCACAGACCCTGGTGTGGTGTAATTGGCCTCAATAGCAACTAAGGCCCTGGTGTGGTGTAGGTGGCCTCAGCCAGCAGCCACAGGCCCTGGTGTGGTGTAAGTGGCCTCAGCCAGCAGCCACAGGCCCTGATGTGGTGTAAGTGGCCCCAGCCGGTCACTCAGGCCCTGGTGTGGTGTAAGTGGCCTCAGCCAGCAGCCACAGGCCCTGGTGTGGTGTAAGTCGCCTCAGCCAGAAGCCACAGGCACTGGTGTGGTGTAAGTGGCCTCAGCCAGCAGCAAAAGGGCCCTGGTGTGGTGTAAGTCGCCTCAGTCAGCAGCCACAGGCCCTGGTGTGGTGTAGGTGGCCTCAGCCAGCAGCCACAGGCCCTGGTGTGGTGTACGTGGCCTCAGCCAGCAGCCACAGGCCCTGGTGTGGTGTAAGTGGCCTCAGCCAGCAGCCACAGGCCCTGGTGTGGTGTAAGTGGCCTCAGCCAGTGCCACAGGCCCTGGTGTGGTGTAAGTGGCCTGAGCAAGAGCCACAGACCCTGGTGTGGTGTAATTGGCCTCAATAGCAACTAATGCCCTGGTGTGGTGTAGGTGGCCTCAGCCAGCAGCCACAGGCCCTGGTGTGGTGTAAGTGGCCTCAGCCAGCAGCCACAGGCCCTGGTGTGGTGTAAGTGGCCTCAGCCAGAGCCACAGGCCCTGATGTGGTGTAAGTGGCCTGAGCAAGAGCCACAGGCCCTGGTGTGGTGTAAGTGGCCTGAGCAAGAGCCACAGGCCCTGGTGTGTTGTAAGTGGCCTCAGCCAGCAGCCACAGGCCCTGGTGTGGTGTAGGTGGCCTCAGCCAGAAGCCACAGGCCCTGGTGTGGTGTAAGTGGCCTGAGCAAGTGCCACAGGCCCTGGTGTGGTGTAATTGGCCTCAATAGCAACTAAGGCCCTGGTGTGGTGTAGGTGGCCTCAGCCAGCAGCCACAGGCCCTGGTGTGGTGTAAGTGGCCTCAGCCAGCAGCCACAGGCCCTGATGTGGTGTAAGTGGCCCCAGCCGGTCACTCAGGCCCTGGTGTGGTGTAGGTGGCATCAGCTAGCAGCACAAGACATTGGAAAACAGCCAAAAGCAATGTCGTTAATGTGCCCTCATTAATGGGGAGCTGCTTTTGGTCTTTTAATACACCCCTTCTCTGGATCAAAAGCGGTTCAATGACATGAAAATGAAAGGCTTACAGCACCAGGTATTCCCAGGCAGTCTCCCATCCAAGTACTAACCAAGCCCAGCCCTGCTTAGCTTCCGAGATCAGACGAGGTCGGGCGTGCTCAGGGTGGTATGGCCGTAAGCTGCTGGCCCCAGCACAATGTCTCAATTTATGGATTCAAGTGATTAGGTGGCAAGTACCTGAAGTTACGAAGACAATCCTATAACCATACCTGCATGTTTGCATAATACCCTAACCCAAAGGCTCAGTTTGGCATTTATCCAACAGCACAGGCCCTGGATTGTTGAAGATGGCCTCAAGAACCAGCACAGGACCTGGTGTGTTTTACATGGCCACAGCAAGCAGCACAGGGCCTGGTTTGGTGAAGATGGCCTCAGCAAGCAGCCACAGGCCCTGGTTTGGTGTAAGTGGCCTCAGCCAGCAGCCACAGGCCCTGGTGTGTTGTAAGTGGCCTCAGCCAGCAGCCACAGGCCCTGGTGTGGTCTAAGTGGCCTCAGCCAGTGCCACAGGCCCTGGTGTGGTGTAAGTGGCCTGAGCAAGAGCCACAGGCCCTGGTGTGGTGTAAGTGGCCTCAGCCAGCAGCCACAGGCCCTGGTGTGGTGTAAGTGGCCTCAGCCAGCAGCCACAGGCCCTGGTGTGGTGTAAGTGGCCTCAGCCAACAGCCACAGGCCCTGGTGTGGTGTAAGTGGCCTCAGCCAGAGCCACAGGCCCTGATGTGGTGTAAGTGGCCTGAGCAAGTGCCACAGGCCCTGGTGTGGTGTAAGTGGCCTGAGCAAGAGCCACAGGCCCTGGTGTGTTGTAAGTGGCCTCAGCCAGCAGCCACAGGCCCTGGTGTGGTGTAGGTGGCCTCAGCCAGAAGCCACAGGCACTGGTGTGGTGTAAGTGGCCTCAGCCAGCAGCAAAAGGTCCCTGGTGTGGTGTAAGTGGCCTGAGCAAGTGCCACAGGCCCTGGTGTGGTGTAAGTGGCCTCAATAGCAAATAAGGCCCTGGTGTGGTGTAAGTGGCCTGAGCAAGAGCCACAGACCCTGGTGTGGTGTAATTGGCCTCAATAGCAACTAATGCCCTGGTGTGGTGTAGGTGGCCTCAGCCAGCAGCCACAGGCCCTGGTGTGGTGTAAGTGGCCTCAGCCAGCAGCCACAGGCCCTGGTGTGGTGTAAGTGGCCTCAGCCAGAGCCACAGGCCCTGATGTGGTGTAAGTGGCCCCAGCCGGTCACTCAGGCCCTGGTGTGGTGTAGGTGGCATCAGCTAGCAGCACAAGACATTGGAAAAGAGCCAAAAGCAATGTCGTTAATGTGCCCTCATTAATGGGCAGCTGCTTTTGGTCTTTTAATACACCCCTTCTCTGGATCAAAAGCGGTTCAATGACATGAAAATGAAAGGCTTACAGCACCAGGTATTCCAAGGCAGTCTCCCATCCGAGTACTAACCAAGCCCAGCCCTGCTTAGCTTCCGAGATCAGACGAGGTCGGGCGTGCTCAGGGTGGTATGGCCGTAAGCTGCTGGCCCCAGCACAATGTCTCAATTTATGGATTCAAGTGATTAGGTGGCAAGTACCTGAAGTTACGAAGACAATCCTATAACCATACCTGCATGTTTGCATAATACCCTAACCCAAAGGCTTAGTTTGGCATTTATCCAACAGCACAGGCCCTGGATTGTTGAAGATGGCCTCAGGAACCAGCACAGGGCCTGGTGTGTTGTACATGGCCACAGCAAGCAGCACAGGGCCTGGTTTGGTGAAGATGGCCTCGGCCAGAAGCGCAGGGCCTGGTGTGATGTGAGTGGCCTGAGCAAGAGCCACAGGCCCTGGTGTGGTGTAAGTGGCCTCAGCCAGCAGCCACAGGCCCTGGTGTGGTGTAAGTCGCCTCAGCCAGAAGCCACAGGCACTGGTGTGGTGTAAGTGGCCTGAGCAAGAGCCACAGGCCCTGGTGTGGTGTAAGTGGCCTGAGCAAGAGCCACAGGCCCTGGTGTGGTGTAAGTGGCCTGAGCAAGAGCCACAGGCCCTGGTGTGGTGTAAGTGGTCTCAGCCAGCAGCCACAGGCCCTGGTGTGGTGTAGGTGGCCTCAGCCAGCAGCCACAGGCCCTTGTGTGGTGTAAGTGGCCTCAGCCAGCAGCCACAGGCCCTGGTGTGGTGTAAGTGGCCTCAGCCAGTGCCACAGGCCCTGGTGTGGTGTAAGTGGCCTGAGCAAGAGCCACAGACCCTGGTGTGGTGTAATTGGCCTCAATAGCAACTAAGGCCCTGGTGTGGTGTAGGTGGCCTCAGCCAGCAGCCACAGGCCCTGGTGTGTTGTAAGTGGCCTCAGCCAGCAGCCACAGGCCCTGGTGTGGTGTAGGTGGCCTCAGCCAGCAGCCACAGGCCCTTGTGTGGTGTAAGTGGCCTCAGCCAGCAGCCACAGGCCCTGGTGTGGTGTAAGTGGCCTCAGCCAGTGCCACAGGCCCTGGTGTGGTGTAAGTGGCCTGAGCAAGAGCCACAGACCCTGGTGTGGTGTAATTGGCCTCAATAGCAACTAAGGCCCTGGTGTGGTGTAAGTGGCCTCAGCCAGCAGCCACAGGCCCTGGTGTGGTGTAGGTGGCCTCAGCCAGCAGCCACAGGCCCTGGTGTGGTGTAAGTGGCCTCAGCCAGTGCCACAGGCCCTGGTGTGGTGTAAGTGGCCTGAGCAAGAGCCACAGACCCTGGTGTGGTGTAATTGGCCTCAATAGCAACTAAGGCCCTGGTGTGGTGTAAGTGGCCTCAGCCAGCAGCCACAGGCCCTGGTGTGGTGTAGGTGGCCTCAGCCAGCAGCCACAGGCCCTGGTGTGGTGTAGGTGGCCTCAGCCAGCAGCCACATGCCCTGGTGTGGTGTAAGTCGCCTCAGCCAGAAGCCACAGGCACTGGTGTGGTGTAAGTGGCCTCAGCCAGCAGCAAAAGGGCCCTGGTGTGGTGTAAGTGGCCTGAGCAAGAGCCACAGGCCCTGGTGTGGTGTAAGTGGCCTGAGCAAGAGCCACAGGCCCTGGTGTGGTGTAAGTGGCCTGAGCAAGAGCCACAGGCCCTGGTGTGGTGTAAGTGGCCTCAGCCAGCAGCCACAGGCCCTGGTGTGGTGTAGGTGGCCTCAGCCAGCAGCCACAGGCCCTGGTGTGGTGTAAGTGGCCTGAGCAAGAGCCACAGGCCCTGGTTTGGTGTAAGTGGCCTCAGCCAGCAGCCACAGGCCCTGGTGTGTTGTAAGTGGCCTCAGCCAGCAGCCACAGGCCCTGGTGTGGTCTAAGTGGCCTCAGCCAGTGCCACAGGCCCTGGTGTGGTGTAAGTGGCCTGAGCAAGAGCCACAGGCCCTGGTGTGGTGTAAGTGGCCTGAGCAAGTGCCACAGGCCCTGGTGTGGTGTAAGTGGCCTAAGCCAGAGCCACAGGCCCTGGTGTGGTGTAAGTGGCCTCAATAGCAAATAAGGCCCTGGTGTGGTGTAAGTGGCCTGAGCAAGAGCCACAGGGCCTGGTTTGGTGAAGATGGCCTCAGCCAGAAGCGCAGGGCCTGGTGTGATGTGAGTGGCCTGAGCAAGAGCCACAGGCCCTGGTGTGGTGTAAGTGGCCTCAGCCAGCAGCCACAGGCCCTGGTGTGGTGTAAGTCGCCTCAGCCAGAAGCCACAGGCACTGGTGTGGTGTAAGTGGCCTCAGCCAGCAGCAAAAGGGCCCTGGTGTGGTGTAAGTCGCCTCAGCCAGCAGCCACAGGCCCTGGTGTGGTGTAGGTGGCCTCAGCCAGCAGCCACAGGCCCTGGTGTGGTGTAAGTGGCCTCAATAGCAACTAAGGCCCTGGTGTGGTGTAAGTGGCTTCAGCCAGCAGCCACAGGCTCTGGTGTGGTGTAACTGGCCTCAGCCAGCAGCCACAGGCCCTGGTGTGGTGTAAGTGGCCTCAGCCAGAGCCACAGGCCCTGATGTGGTGTAAGTGGCCCCAGCCGGTCACTCAGGCCCTGGTGTGGTGTAGGTGGCATCAGCTAGCAGCACAAGACATTGGAAAAGAGCCAAAAGCAGTGTTGTTAATGTGCCCTCATTAATGGGCAGATGCTTTTGGTCTTTTAATACACCCCTTCTCTGGATCAAAAGCGGTTCAATGACATGAAAAGGAAAGGCTTACAGCACCAGGTATTCCCAGGCAGTCTCCCATCCAAGTACTAACCAAGCCCAGCCCTGCTTAGCTTCCGAGATCAGACGAGGTCGGGCGTGCTCAGGGTGGTATGGCCGTAAGCTGCTGGCCCCAGCACAATGTCTCAATTTATGGATTCAAGTGATTAGGTGGCAAGTACCTGAAGTTACGAAGACAATCCTATAACCATACCTGCATGTTTGCATAATACCCTAACCCAAAGGCTCAGTTTGGCATTTATCCAACAGCACAGGCCCTGGATTGTTGAAGATGGCCTCAGGAACCAGCACAGGGCCTGGTGTGTTGTACATGGCCACAGCAAGCAGCACAGGGCCTGGTTTGGTGAAGATGGCCTCGGCCAGAAGCACAGGGCCTGGTGTGATATGAGTGGCCTGAGCAAGAGCCACAGGCCCTGGTGTGTTGTAAGTGGCCTCAGCCAGCAGCCACAGGCCCTGGTGTGGTGTAGGTGGCCTCAGCCAGCAGCCACAGGCCCTTGTGTGGTGTAAGTGGCCTCAGCCAGCAGCCACAGGCCCTGGTGTGGTGTAAGTGGCCTCAGCCAGTGCCACAGGCCCTGGTGTGGTGTAAGTGGCCTGAGCAAGAGCCACAGACCCTGGTGTGGTGTAATTGGCCTCAATAGCAACTAAGGCCCTGGTGTGGTGTAGGTGGCCTCAGCCAGCAGCCACAGGCCCTGGTGTGGTGTAAGTGGCCTCAGCCAGCAGCCACAGGCCCTGATGTGGTGTATGTGGCCCCAGCCGGTCACTCAGGCCCTGGTGTGGTGTAGGTGGCATCAGCTAGCAGCACAAGACATTGGAAAAGAGCCAAAAGCAGTGTCGTTAATGTGCCCTCATTAATGGGCAGATGCTTTTGGTCTTTTAATACACCCCTTCTCTGGATCAAAAGCGGTTCAATGACATGAAAAGGAAAGGCTTACAGCACCAGGTATTCCCAGGTAGTCTCCCATCCAAGTACTAACCAAGCCCAGCCCTGCTTAGCTTCCGAGATCAGACGAGGTCGGGCGTGCTCAGGGTGGTATGGCCGTAAGCTGCTGGCCGTAAGCTGCTGGCCCCAGCACAATGTCTCAATTTATGGATTCAAGTGATTAGGTGGCAAGTACCTGAAGTTACGAAGACAATCCTATAACCATACCTGCATGTTTGCATAATACCCTAACCCAAAGGCTCAGTTTGGCATTTATCCAACAGCACAGGCCCTGGATTGTTGAAGATGGCCTCAGGAACCAGCACAGGGCCTGGTGTGTTGTACATGGCCACAGCAAGCAGCACAGGGCCTGGTTTGGTGAAGATGGCCTCGGCCAGAAGCGCAGGGCCTGGTGTGATGTGAGTGGCCTGAGCAAGAGCCACAGGCCCTGGTGTGGTGTAAGTGGCCTCAGCCAGCAGCAAAAGGGCCCTGGTGTGGTGTAAGTCGCCTCAGTCAGCAGCCACAGGCCCTGGTGTGGTGTAGGTGGCCTCAGCCAGCAGCCACAGGCCCTGGTGTGGTGTAAGTGGCCTCAGCCAGAAGCCACAGGCCCTGGTGTGGTGTAAGTGGCCTCAGCCAGCAGCCACAGGCCCTGGTGTGGTGTAAGTGGCCTCAGCCAGTGCCACAGGCCCTGGTGTGGTGTAATTGGCCTCAATAGCAACTAATGCCCTGGTGTGGTGTAGGTGGCCTCAGCCAGCAGCCACAGGCCCTGGTGTGGTGTAAGTGGCCTCAGCCAGAAGCCACAGGCCCTGGTGTGGTGTAAGTGGCCTCAGCCAGCAGCCACAGGCCCTGGTGTGGTGTAAGTGGCCTCAGCCAGAAGCCACAGGCCCTGGTGTGGTGTACGTGGCCTCAGCCAGCAGCCACAGGCCCTGGTGTGGTGTAAGTGGCCTCAGCCAGAGCCACAGGCCCTGATGTGGTGTAAGTGGCCCCAGCCGGTCACTCAGGCCCTTGTGTGGTGTAGGTTGCATCAGCTAGCAGCACAAGACATTGGAAAAGAGCCAAAAGCAATGTCGTTAATAAGCCCTCATTAATGGGCAGATGCTTTTGGTCTTTTAATACACCCCTTCTCTGGATCAAAAGCGGTTCAATGACATGAAAATGAAAGGCTTACAGCACCAGGTATTCCCAGGCAGTCTCCCATCCAAGTACTAACCAAGCCCAGCCCTGCTTAGCTTCCGAGATCAGACGAGGTCGGGCGTGCTCAGGGTGGTATGGCCGTAAGCTGCTGGCCCCAGCACAATGTCTCAATTTATGGATTCAAGTGATTAGGTGGCAAGTACCTGAAGTTACGAAGACAATCCTATAACCATACCTGCATGTTTGCATAATACCCTAACCCAAAGGCTCAGTTTGGCATTTATCCAACAGCACAGGCCCTGGATTGTTGAAGATGGCCTCAGGAACCAGCACAGGGCCTGGTGTGTTGTACATGGCCACAGCAAGCAGCACAGGGCCTGGTTTGGTGAAGATGGCCTCGGCCAGAAGCGCAGGGCCTGGTGTGATGTGAGTGGCCTGAGCAAGAGCCACAGGCCCTGGTGTGGTGTAAGTGGCCTCAGCCAGCAGCCACAGGCCCTGGTGTGGTGTAAGTCGCCTCAGCCAGAAGCCACAGGCACTGGTGTGGTGTAAGTGGCCTCAGCCAGCAGCAAAAGGGCCCTGGTGTGGTGTAAGTCGCCTCAGTCAGCAGCCACAGGCCCTGGTGTGGTGTAGGTGGCCTCAGCCAGCAGCCACAGGCCCTGGTGTGGTGTAAGTGGCCTCAGCCAGCAGCCACAGGCCCTGGTGTGGTGTAAGTGGCCTCAGCCAGCAGCCACAGGCCCTGGTGTGGTGTAAGTGGCCTCAGCCAGTGCCACAGGCCCTGGTGTGGTGTAAGTGGCCTGAGCAAGAGCCACAGACCCTGGTGTGGTGTAATTGGCCTGAATAGCAACTAATGCCCTGGTGTGGTGTAGGTGGCCTCAGCCAGCAGCCACAGACCCTGGTGTGGTGTAATTGGCCTCAATAGCAACTAAGGCCCTGGTGTGGTGTAGGTGGCCTCAGCCAGCAGCCACAGGCCCTGGTGTGGTGTAAGTGGCCTCAGCCAGAGCCACAGGCCCTGATGTGGTGTAAGTGGCCCCAGCCGGTCACTCAGGCCCTTGTGTGGTGTAGGTTGCATCAGCTAGCAGCACAAGACATTGGAAAAGAGCCAAAAGCAATGTCGTTAATGTGCCCTCATTAATGGGCAGATGCTTTTGGTCTTTTAATACACCCCTTCTCTGGATCAAAAGCGGTTCAATGACATGAAAATGAAAGGCTTACAGCACCAGGTATTCCCAGGCAGTCTCCCATCCAAGTACTAACCAAGCCCAGCCCTGCTTAGCTTCCGAGATCAGACGAGGTCGGGTGTGCTCAGGGTGGTATGGCCGTAAGCTGCTGGCCCCAGCACAATGTCTCAATTTATGGATTCAAGTGATTAGGTGGCAAGTACCTGAAGTTACGAAGACAATCCTATAACCATACCTGCATGTTTGCATAATACCCTAACCCAAAGGCTCAGTTTGGCATTTATCCAACAGCACAGGCCCTGGATTGTTGAAGATGGCCTCTGGAACCAGCACAGGGCCTGGTGTGTTGTACATGGCCACAGCAAGCAGCACAGGGCCTGGTTTGGTGAAGATGGCCTCGGCCAGAAGCACAGGGCCTGGCGTGATATGAGTGGCCTGAGCAAGAGCCACAGGCCCTGGTGTGGTGTAAGTGGCCTGAGCAAGAGCCACAGGCCCTGGTGTGGTGTAAGTGGCCTGAGCAAGAGCCACAGGCCCTGGTGTGGTGTAAGTGGCCTGAGCAAGAGCCACAGGCCCTGGTGTGTTGTAAGTGGCCTCAGCCAGCAGCCACAGGCCCTGGTGTGGTGTAGGTGGCCTCAGCCAGCAGCCACAGGCCCTTGTGTGGTGTAAGTGGCCTCAGCCAGCAGCCACAGGCCCTGGTGTGGTGTAAGTGGCCTCAGCCAGTGCCACAGGCCCTGGTGTGGTGTAAGTGGCCTGAGCAAGAGCCACAGACCCTGGTGTGGTGTAATTGGCCTCAATAGCAACTAAGGCCCTGGTGTGGTGTAGGTGGCCTCAGCCAGCAGCCACAGGCCCTGGTGTGGTGTAAGTGGCCTCAGCCAGCAGCCACAGGCCCTGATGTGGTGTAAGTGGCCCCAGCCGGTCACTCAGGCCCTGGTGTGGTGTAGGTGGCATCAGCTAGCAGCACAAGACATTGGAAAACAGCCAAAAGCAATGTCGTTAATGTGCCCTCATTAATGGGGAGCTGCTTTTGGTCTTTTAATACACCCCTTCTCTGGATCAAAAGCGGTTCAATGACATGAAAATGAAAGGCTTACAGCACCAGGTATTCCCAGGCAGTCTCCCATCCAAGTACTAACCAAGCCCAGCCCTGCTTAGCTTCCGAGATCAGACGAGGTCGGGCGTGCTCAGGGTGGTATGGCCGTAAGCTGCTGGCCGTAAGCTGCTGGCCCCAGCACAATGTCTCAATTTATGGATTCAAGTGATTAGGTGGCAAGTACCTGAAGTTACGAAGACAATCCTATAACCATACCTGCATGTTTGCATAATACCCTAACCCAAAGGCTCAGTTTGGCATTTATCCAACAGCACAGGCCCTGGATTGTTGAAGATGGCCTCAGGAACCAGCACAGGGCCTGGTGTGTTGTACATGGCCACAGCAAGCAGCACAGGGCCTGGTTTGGTGAAGATGGCCTCGGCCAGAAGCGCAGGGCCTGGTGTGATGTGAGTGGCCTGAGCAAGAGCCACAGGCCCTGGTGTGGTGTAAGTGGCCTCAGCCAGCAGCAAAAGGGCCCTGGTGTGGTGTAAGTCGCCTCAGTCAGCAGCCACAGGCCCTGGTGTGGTGTAGGTGGCCTCAGCCAGCAGCCACAGGCCCTGGTGTGGTGTAAGTGGCCTCAGCCAGAAGCCACAGGCCCTGGTGTGGTGTAAGTGGCCTCAGCCAGCAGCCACAGGCCCTGGTGTGGTGTAAGTGGCCTCAGCCAGTGCCACAGGCCCTGGTGTGGTGTAATTGGCCTCAATAGCAACTAATGCCCTGGTGTGGTGTAGGTGGCCTCAGCCAGCAGCCACAGGCCCTGGTGTGGTGTAAGTGGCCTCAGCCAGAAGCCACAGGCCCTGGTGTGGTGTAAGTGGCCTCAGCCAGCAGCCACAGGCCCTGGTGTGGTGTAAGTGGCCTCAGCCAGAAGCCACAGGCCCTGGTGTGGTGTACGTGGCCTCAGCCAGCAGCCACAGGCCCTGGTGTGGTGTAAGTGGCCTCAGCCAGAGCCACAGGCCCTGATGTGGTGTAAGTGGCCCCAGCCGGTCACTCAGGCCCTTGTGTGGTGTAGGTTGCATCAGCTAGCAGCACAAGACATTGGAAAAGAGCCAAAAGCAATGTCGTTAATAAGCCCTCATTAATGGGCAGATGCTTTTGGTCTTTTAATACACCCCTTCTCTGGATCAAAAGCGGTTCAATGACATGAAAATGAAAGGCTTACAGCACCAGGTATTCCCAGGCAGTCTCCCATCCAAGTACTAACCAAGCCCAGCCCTGCTTAGCTTCCGAGATCAGACGAGGTCGGGCGTGCTCAGGGTGGTATGGCCGTAAGCTGCTGGCCCCAGCACAATGTCTCAATTTATGGATTCAAGTGATTAGGTGGCAAGTACCTGAAGTTACGAAGACAATCCTATAACCATACCTGCATGTTTGCATAATACCCTAACCCAAAGGCTCAGTTTGGCATTTATCCAACAGCACAGGCCCTGGATTGTTGAAGATGGCCTCAGGAACCAGCACAGGGCCTGGTGTGTTGTACATGGCCACAGCAAGCAGCACAGGGCCTGGTTTGGTGAAGATGGCCTCGGCCAGAAGCGCAGGGCCTGGTGTGATGTGAGTGGCCTGAGCAAGAGCCACAGGCCCTGGTGTGGTGTAAGTGGCCTCAGCCAGCAGCCACAGGCCCTGGTGTGGTGTAAGTCGCCTCAGCCAGAAGCCACAGGCACTGGTGTGGTGTAAGTGGCCTCAGCCAGCAGCAAAAGGGCCCTGGTGTGGTGTAAGTCGCCTCAGTCAGCAGCCACAGGCCCTGGTGTGGTGTAGGTGGCCTCAGCCAGCAGCCACAGGCCCTGGTGTGGTGTAAGTGGCCTCAGCCAGCAGCCACAGGCCCTGGTGTGGTGTAGGTGGCCTCAGCCAGCAGCCACAGGCCCTGGTGTGGTGTAAGTGGCCTCAGCCAGAGCCACAGGCCCTGATGTGGTGTAAGTGGCCCCAGCCGGTCACTCAGGCCCTTGTGTGGTGTAGGTTGCATCAGCTAGCAGCACAAGACATTGGAAAAGAGCCAAAAGCAATGTCGTTAATGTGCCCTCATTAATGGGCAGATGCTTTTGGTCTTTTAATACACCCCTTCTCTGGATCAAAAGCGGTTCAATGACATGAAAATGAAAGGCTTACAGCACCAGGTATTCCCAGGCAGTCTCCCATCCAAGTACTAACCAAGCCCAGCCCTGCTTAGCTTCCGAGATCAGACGAGGTCAGGCGTGCTCAGGGTGGTATGGCCGTAAGCTGCTGGCCCCAGCACAATGTCTCAATTTATGGATTCAAGTGATTAGGTGGCAAGTACCTGAAGTTACGAAGACAATCCTATAACCATACCTGCATGTTTGCATAATACCCTAACCCAAAGGCTCAGTTTGGCATTTATCCAACAGCACAGGCCCTGGATTGTTGAAGATGGCCTCTGGAACCAGCACAGGGCCTGGTGTGTTGTACATGGCCACAGCAAGCAGCACAGGGCCTGGTTTGGTGAAGATGGCCTCGGCCAGAAGCACAGGGCCTGGCGTGATATGAGTGGCCTGAGCAAGAGCCACAGGCCCTGGTGTGGTGTAAGTGGCCTGAGCAAGAGCCACAGGCCCTGGTGTGGTGTAAGTGGCCTGAGCAAGAGCCACAGGCCCTGGTGTGGTGTAAGTGGCCTGAGCAAGAGCCACAGGCCCTGGTGTGTTGTAAGTGGCCTCAGCCAGCAGCCACAGGCCCTGGTGTGGTGTAGGTGGCCTCAGCCAGCAGCCACAGGCCCTTGTGTGGTGTAAGTGGCCTCAGCCAGCAGCCACAGGCCCTGGTGTGGTGTAAGTGGCCTCAGCCAGTGCCACAGGCCCTGGTGTGGTGTAAGTGGCCTGAGCAAGAGCCACAGACCCTGGTGTGGTGTAATTGGCCTCAATAGCAACTAAGGCCCTGGTGTGGTGTAGGTGGCCTCAGCCAGCAGCCACAGGCCCTGGTGTGGTGTAAGTGGCCTCAGCCAGCAGCCACAGGCCCTGATGTGGTGTAAGTGGCCCCAGCCGGTCACTCAGGCCCTGGTGTGGTGTAGGTGGCATCAGCTAGCAGCACAAGACATTGGAAAACAGCCAAAAGCAATGTCGTTAATGTGCCCTCATTAATGGGGAGCTGCTTTTGGTCTTTTAATACACCCCTTCTCTGGATCAAAAGCGGTTCAATGACATGAAAATGAAAGGCTTACAGCACCAGGTATTCCCAGGCAGTCTCCCATCCAAGTAATAACCAAGCCCAGCCCTGCTTAGCTTCCGAGATCAGACGAGGTCGGGCGTGCTCAGGGTGGTATGGCCGTAAGCTGCTGGCCCCAGCACAATGTCTCAATTTATGGATTCAAGTGATTAGGTGGCAAGTACCTGAAGTTACGAAGACAATCCTATAACCATACCTGCATGTTTGCATAATACCCTAACCCAAAGGCTCAGTTTGGCATTTATCCAACAGCACAGGCCCTGGATTGTTGAAGATGGCCTCAAGAACCAGCACAGGACCTGTTGTGTTTTACATGGCCACAGCAAGCAGCACAGGGCCTGGTTTGGTGAAGATGGCCTCAGCAAGCAGCCACAGGCCCTGGTTTGGTGTAAGTGGCCTCAGCCAGCAGCCACAGGCCCTGGTGTGTTGTAAGTGGCCTCAGCCAGCAGCCACAGGCCCTGGTGTGGTCTAAGTGGCCTCAGCCAGTGCCACAGGCCCTGGTGTGGTGTAAGTGGCCTGAGCAAGAGCCACAGGCCCTGGTGTGGTTTAAGTGGCCTCAGCCAGCAGCCACAGGCCCTGGTGTGGTGTAAGTGGCCTGAGCAAGTGCCACAGGCCCTGGTGTGGTGTAAGTGGCCTAAGCCAGAGCCACAGGCCCTGGTGTGGTGTAAGTCGCCTCAATAGCAAATAAGGCCCTGGTGTGGTGTAAGTGGCCTGAGCAAGAGCCACAGGGCCTGGTTTGGTGAAGATGGCCTCGGCCAGAAGCGCAGGGCCTGGTGTGATGTGAGTGGCCTGAGCAAGAGCCACAGGCCCTGGTGTGGTGTAAGTGGCCTCAGCCAGAGCCACAGGCCCTGATGTGGTGTAAGTGGCCCCAGCCGGTCACTCACGCCCTGGTGTGGTGTAGGTGGCCCCAGCCGGTCACTCACGCCCTGGTGTGGTGTAGGTGGCATCAGCTAGCAGCACAGGGCCTGGTTGGGTGAAGATGGCCTCAGCCAGAAGCGCAGGGCCTGGTGTGATGTGAGTGGCCTGAGCAAGAGCCACAGGCACTGGTGTGGTGTAAGTCGCCTCAGCCAGCAGCCACAGGCCCTGGTGTGGTGTAACTCGCCTCAGCCAGAAGCCACAGGCACTGGTGTGGTGTAAGTGGCCTCAGCCAGCAGCAAAAGGGCCCTGGTGTGGTGTAAGTCGCCTCAGCCAGCAGCCACAGGCCCTGGTGTGGTGTATGTGGCCTCAGCCAGCAGCCACAGGCCCTGGTGTGGTGTAAGTGGCCTCAGCCAGCAGCCACAGGCCCTGGTGTGGTGTAAGTCGCCTCAGCCAGTGCCACAGGCCCTGGTGTGGTGTAAGTGGCCTGAGCAAGAGCCACAGACCCTGGTGTGGTGTAATTGGCCTCAATAGCAACTAAGGCCCTGGTGTGGTGTAAGTGGCTTCAGCCAGCAGCCACAAGCTCTGGTGTGGTGTAACTGGCCTCAGCCAGCAGCCACAGGCCCTGGTGTGGTGTAAGTGGCCTCAGCCAGAGCCACAGGCCCTGATGTGGTGTAAGTGGCCCCAGCCGGTCACTTAGGCCCTGGTGTGGTGTAAGTGGCCTCAGCCAGTGCCACAGGCCCTGGTGTGGTGTAAGTGGCCTGAGCAAGAGCCACAGACCCTGGTGTGGTGTAATTGGCCTCAATAGGAACTAAGGCCCTGGTGTGGTGTAGGTGGCCTCAGCCAGCAGCCACAGGCCCTGATGTGGTGTAAGTGGCCCCAGCCGGTCACTCAGGCCCTGGTGTGGTGTAGGTGGCATCAGCTAGCAGCACAAGACATTGGAAAAGAGCCAAAAGCAATGTCGTTAATGTGCCCTCATTAATGGGCAGCTGCTTTTGGTCTTTTAATACACCCCTTCTCTGGATCAAAAGCGGTTCAATGACATGAAAAGGAAAGGCTTACAGCACCAGGTATTCCCTGGCAGTCTCCCATCCAAGTACTAACCAAGCCCAGCCCTGCTTAGCTTCCGAGATCAGACGAGGTCGGGCGTGCTCAGGGTGGTATGGCCGTAAGCTGCTGGCCCCAGCACAATGTCTCAATTTATGGATTCAAGTGATTAGGTGGCAAGTACCTGAACTTACGAAGACAATCCTATAACCATACCTGCATGTTTGCATAATACCCTAACCCAAAGGCTCAGTTTGGCATTTATCCAACAGCACAGGCCCTGGATTGTTGAAGATGGCCTCAGGAACCAGCACAGGGCCTGGTGTGTTGTACATGGCCACAGCAAGCAGCACAGGGCCTGGTTTGGTGAAGATGGCCTCGGCCAGAAGCGCAGGGCCTGGTGTGATGTGAGTGGCCTGAGCAAGAGCCACAGGCCCTGGTGTGGTGTAAGTCGCCTCAGCCAGAAGCCACAGGCACTGGTGTGGTGTAAGTGGCCTGAGCAAGAGCCACAGGCCCTGGTGTGTTGTAAGTGGCCTCAGCCAGCAGCCACAGGCCCTGGTGTGGTGTAGGTGGCCTCAGCCAGCAGCCACAGGCCCTTGTGTGGTGTAAGTGGCCTCAGCCAGCAGCCACAGGCCCTGGTGTGGTGTAAGTGGCGTCAGCCAGTGCCACAGGCCCTGGTGTGGTGTAAGTGGCCTGAGCAAGAGCCACAGACTCTGGTGTGGTGTAATTGGCCTCAATAGCAACTAAGGCCCTGGTGTGGTGTAGGTGGCCTCAGCCAGCAGCCACAGGCCCTGGTGTGGTGTAAGTGGCCTCAGCCAGCAGCCACAGGCCCTGATGTGGTGTAAGTGGCCCCAGCCGGTCACTCACGCCCTGGTGTGGTGTAGGTGGCCCCAGCCGGTCACTCACGCCCTGGTGTGGTGTAGGTGGCATCAGCTAGCAGCACAGGGCCTGGTTTGGTGAAGATGGCCTCGGCCAGAAGCGCAGGGCCTGGTGTGATGTGAGTGGCCTGAGCAAGAGCCACAGGCCCTGGTGTGGTGTAAGTGGCCTCAGCCAGCAGCCACAGGCCCTGGTGTGGTGTAAGTCGCCTCAGCCAGAAGCCACAGGCACTGGTGTGGTGTAAGTGGCCTCAGCCAGCAGCAAAAGGGCCCTGGTGTGGTGTAAGTCGCCTCAGTCAGCAGCCACAGGCCCTGGTGTGGTGTAGGTGGCCTCAGCCAGCAGCCACAGGCCCTGGTGTGGTGTAAGTGGCCTCAGCCAGCAGCCACAGGCCCTGGTGTGGTGTAAGTGGCCTCAGCCAGTGCCACAGGCCCTGGTGTGGTGTAAGTGGCCTGAGCAAGAGCCACAGACCCTGGTGTGGTGTAATTGGCCTCAATAGCAACTAATGCCCTGGTGTGGTGTAGGTGGCCTCAGCCAGCAGCCACAGGCCCTGGTGTGGTGTAGGTGGCCTCAGCCAGCAGCCACAGGCCCTGGTGTGGTGTAAGTGGCCTCAGCCAGAGCCACAGGCCCTGATGTGGTGTAAGTGGCCCCAGCCGGTCACTCAGGCCCTTGTGTGGTGTAGGTTGCATCAGCTAGCAGCACAAGACATTGGAAAAGAGCCAAAAGCAATGTCGTTAATGTGCCCTCATTAATGGGCAGATGCTTTTGGTCTTTTAATACACCCCTTCTCTGGATCAAAAGCGGTTCAATGACATGAAAATGAAAGGCTTACGACACCAGGTATTCCCAGGCAGTCTCCCATCCAAGTACTAACCAAGCCCAGCCCTGCTTAGCTTCCGAGATCAGACGAGGTCGGGCGTGCTCAGGGTGGTATGGCCGTAAGCTGCTGGCGCCAGCACAATGTCTCAATTTATTGATTCAAGTGATTAGGTGGCAAGTACCTGAAGTTACGAAGACAATCCTATAACCATACCTGCATGTTTGCATAATACCCTAACCCAAAGGCTCAGTTTGGCATTTATCCAACAGCACAGGCCCTGGATTGTTGAAGATGGCCTCTGGAACCAGCACAGGGCCTGGTGTGTTGTACATGGCCACAGCAAGCAGCACAGGGCCTGGTTTGGTGAAGATGGCCTCGGCCAGAAGCACAGGGCCTGGCGTGATATGAGTGGCCTGAGCAAGAGCCACAGGCCCTGGTGTGGTGTAAGTGGCCTGAGCAAGAGCCACAGGCCCTGGTGTGGTGTAAGTGGCCTGAGCAAGAGCCACAGGCCCTGGTGTGGTGTAAGTGGTCTCAGCCAGCAGCCACAGGCCCTGGTGTGGTGTAGGTGGCCTCAGCCAGCAGCCACAGGCCCTTGTGTGGTGTAAGTGGCCTCAGCCAGCAGCCACAGGCCCTGGTGTGGTGTAAGTGGCCTCAATAGCAAATAAGGCCCTGGTGTGGTGTAAGTGGCCTGAGCAAGAGCCACAGGGCCTGGTTTGGTGAAGATGGCCTCGGCCAGAAGCGCAGGGCCTGGTGTGATGTGAGTGGCCTGAGCAAGAGCCACAGGCCCTGGTGTGGTGTAAGTGGCCTCAGCCAGCAGCCACAGGCCCTGGTGTGGTGTAAGTCGCCTGAGCCAGAAGCCACAGGCACTGGTGTGGTGTAAGTGGCCTCAGCCAGCAGCAAAAGGGCCCTGGTGTGGTGTAAGTCGCCTCAGCCAGCAGCCACAGGCCCTGGTGTGGTGTAGGTGGCCTCAGCCAGCAGCCACAGGCCCTGGTGTGGTGTAAGTGGCCTCAATAGCAACTAAGGCCCTGGTGTGGTGTAAGTGGCTTCAGCCAGCAGCCACAGGCTCTGGTGTGGTGTAACTGGCCTCAGCCAGCAGCCACAGGCCCTGGTGTGGTGTAAGTGGCCTGAGCAAGAGCCACAGGCCCTGGTGTGTTGTAAGTGGCCTCAGCCAGCAGCCACAGGCCCTGGTGTGGTGTAGGTGGCCTCAGCCAGCAGCCACAGGCCCTTGTGTGGTGTAAGTGGCCTCAGCCAGCAGCCACAGGCCCTGGTGTGGTGTAAGTGGCCTCAGCCAGTGCCACAGGCCCTGGTGTGGTGTAAGTGGCCTCAGCCAGCAGCCACAGGCCCTGGTGTGGTGTAAGTCGCCTCAGCCAGAAGCCACAGGCACTGGTGTGGTGTAAGTGGCCTCAGGAACCAGCACAGGGCCTGGTGTGTTGTACATGGCCACAGCTAGCAGCAGAGGGCCAGGTTTGGTGAAGATGGCCTCGGCCAGAAGCGCAGGGCCTGGTGTGATGTGAGTGGCCTGAGCAAGAGCCACAGGCCCTGGTGTGGTGTAAGTGGCCTCAATAGCAACTAAGGCCCTGGTGTGGTGTAACTGGCCTCAGCCAGCAGCCACAGGCCCTGGTGTGTTGTAAGTGGCCTCAGCCAGCAGCCACAGGCCCTGGTGTGGTCTAAGTGGCCTCAGCCAGTGCCACAGGCCCTGGTGTGGTGTAAGTGGCCTGAGCAAGAGCCACAGGCCCTGGTGTGGTGTAAGTGGCCTGAGCAAGAGCCACAGGCCCTGGTGTGGTGTAAGTGGCCTGAGCAAGAGCCACAGGCCCTGGTGTGGTGTAAGTGGCCTGAGCAAGAGCCACAGGCCCTGGTGTGGTGTAAGTGGCCTGAGCAAGAGCCACAGGCCCTGGTGTGGTGTAAGTGGTCTCAGCCAGCAGCCACAGGCCCTGGTGTGGTGTAGGTGGCCTCAGCCAGCAGCCACAGGCCCTGGTGTGGTGTAAGTGGCCTCAGCCAGTGCCACAGGCCCTGGTCTGGTGTAAGTGGCCTGAGCAAGAGCCACAGGCCCTGGTGTGGTGTAATTGGCCTCAATAGCAACTAAGGCCCTGGTGTGGTGTAGGTGGCCTCAGCCAGCAGCCACAGGCCCTGGTGTGGTGTAAGTGGCCTCAGCCAGAGCCACAGGCCCTGATGTGGTGTAAGTGGCCCCAGCCGGTCACTCAGGCCCTGGTGTGGTGTAGGTGGCATCAGCTAGCAGCACAAGACATTGGAAAAGAGCCAAAAGCAGTGTCGTTAATGTGCCCTCATTAATGGGCAGCTGCTTTTGGTCTTTTAATACACCCCTTCTCTGGATCAAAAGCGGTTCAATGACATGAAAATGAAAGGCTTACAGCACCAGGTATTCCCAGGCAGTCTCCCATCCAAGTACTAACCAAGCCCAGCCCTGCTTAGCTTCCGAGATCAGACGAGGTCGGGCGTGCTCAGGGTGGTATGGCCGTAAGCTGCTGGCCCCAGCACAATGTCTCAATTTATGGATTCAAGTGATTAGGTGGCAAGTACCTGAAGTTACGAAGACAATCCTATAACCATACCTGCATGTTTGCATAATACCCTAACCCAAAGGCTCAGTTTGGCATTTATCCAACAGCACAGGCCCTGGATTGTTGAAGATGGCCTCAGGAACCAGCACAGGGCCTGGTGTGTTGTACATGGCCACAGCAAGCAGCACAGGGCCTGGTTTGGTGAAGATGGCCTCGGCCAGAAGCGCAGGGCCTGGTGTGATGTGAGTGGCCTCAGCAAGCAGCCACAGGCCCTGGTTTGGTGTAAGTGGCCTCAGCCAGCAGCCACAGGCCCTGGTGTGTTGTAAGTGGCCTCAGCCAGCAGCCACAGGCCCTGGTGTGGTCTAAGTGGCCTCAGCCAGTGCCACAGGCCCTGGTGTGGTGTAAGTGGCCTGAGCAAGAGCCACAGGCCCTGGTGTGGTGTAAGTGGCCTCAGCCAGCAGCCACAGGCCCTGGTGTGGTGTAAGTGGCCTAAGCCAGAGCCACAGGCCCTGGTGTGGTGTAAGTGGCCTCAATAGCAAATAAGGCCCTGGTGTGGTGTAAGTGGCATGAGCAAGAGCCACAGGGCCTGGTTTGGTGAAGATGGCCTCGGCCAGAAGCGCAGGGCCTGGTGTGATGTGAGTGGCCTGAGCAAGAGCCACAGGCCCTGGTGTGGTGTAAGTGGCCTCAGCCAGCAGCCACAGGCCCTGGTGTGGTGTAAGTCGCCTCAGCCAGAAGCCACAGGCACTGGTGTGGTGTAAGTGGCCTCAGGAACCAGCACAGGGCCTGGTGTGTTGTACATGGCCACAGCTAGCAGCAGAGGGCCAGGTTTGGTGAAGATGGCCTCGGCCAGAAGCGCAGGGCCTGGTGTGGTGTAAGTCGCCTCAGCCAGAAGCCACAGGCACTGGTGTGGTGTAAGTGGCCTCAGCCAGCAGCAAAAGGGCCCTGGTGTGGTGTAAGTGGCCTCAGCCAGCAGCCACAGGCCCTGGTGTGGTGTAAGTCGCCTCAGCCAGTGCCACAGGCCCTGGTGGGGTGTAGGTGGCCTCAGCCAGCAGCCACAGGCCCTGGTGTGGTGTAAGTGGCCTCAGCCAGCAGCCACAGGCCCTGGTGTGGTGTAAGTCGCCTCAGCCAGTGCCACAGGCCCTGGTGTGGTGTAAGTGGCCTGAGCAAGAGCCACAGACCCTGGTGTGGTGTAATTGGCCTCAATAGCAACTAAGGCCCTGGTGTGGTGTAAGTGGCTTCAGCCAGCAGCCACAAGCTCTGGTGTGGTGTAACTGGCCTCAGCCAGCAGCCACAGGCCCTGGTGTGGTGTAAGTGGCCTCAGCCAGAAGCACAGGGCCTGGTGTGATATGAGTGGCCTGAGCAAGAGCCACAGGCCCTGGTGTGGTGTAAGTCGCCTCAGCCAGCAGCCACAGGCCCTGGTGGGGTGTAGGTGGCCTCAGCCAGCAGCAAAAGGGCCCTGGTGTGGTGTAAGTCGCCTCAGTCAGCAGCCACAGGCCCTGGTGTGGTGTAGGTGGCCTCAGCCAGCAGCCACAGGCCCTGGTGTGGTGTAAGTGGCCTCAGCCAGCAGCCACAGGCCCTGGTGTGGTGTAAGTGGCCTCAGCCAGCAGCCACAGGCCCTGGTGTGGTGTAAGTGGCCTCAGCCAGTGCCACAGGCCCTGGTGTGGTGTAAGTGGCCTGAGCAAGAGCCACAGACCCTGGTGTGGTGTAATTGGCCTCAATAGCAACTAATGCCCTGGTGTGGTGTAGGTGGCCTCAGCCAGCAGCCACAGGCCCTGGTGTGGTGTAAGTGGCCTGAGCAAGAGCCACAGGGCCTGGTTTGGTGAAGATGGCCTCAGCCAGAAGCGCAGGGCCTGGTGTGATGTGAGTGGCCTGAGCAAGAGCCACAGGCCCTGGTGTGGTGTAAGTGGCCTCAGCCAGCAGCCACAGGCCCTGGTGTGGTGTAAGTCGCCTCAGCCAGAAGCCACAGGCACTGGTGTGGTGTAAGTGGCCTCAGCCAGCAGCAAAAGGGCCCTGGTGTGGTGTAAGTCGCCTCAGCCAGCAGCCACAGGCCCTGGTGTGGTGTAGGTGGCCTCAGCCAGCAGCCACAGGCCCTGGTGTGGTGTAAGTGGCCTCAATAGCAACTAAGGCCCTGGTGTGGTGTAAGTGGCTTCAGCCAGCAGCCACAGGCTCTGGTGTGGTGTAACTGGCCTCAGCCAGCAGCCACAGGCCCTGGTGTGGTGTAAGTGGCCTCAGCCAGAGCCACAGGCCCTGATGTGGTGTAAGTGGCCCCAGCCGGTCACTCAGGCCCTGGTGTGGTGTAGGTGGCATCAGCTAGCAGCACAAGACATTGGAAAAGAGCCAAAAGCAGTGTTGTTAATGTGCCCTCATTAATGGGCAGATGCTTTTGGTCTTTTAATACACCCCTTCTCTGGATCAAAAGCGGTTCAATGACATGAAAAGGAAAGGCTTAGAGCACCAGGTATTCCCAGGCAGTCTCCCATCCAAGTACTAACCAAGCCCAGCCCTGCTTAGCTTACGAGATCAGACGAGGTCGGGCGTGCTCAGGGTGGTATGGCCGTAAGATGCTGGCCCCAGCACAATGTCTCAATTTATGGATTCAAGTGATTAGGTGGCAAGTACCTGAAGTTACGAAGACAATCCTATAACCATACCTGCATGTTTGCATAATACCCTAACCCAAAGGCTCAGTTTGGCATTTATCCAACAGCACAGGCCCTGGATTGTTGAAGATGGCCACAGCAAGCAGCACAGGGCCTGGTTTGGTGAAGATGGCCTCGGCCAGAAGCGCAGGGCCTGGTGTGATGTGAGTGGCCTGAGCAAGAGCCACAGGCCCTGGTGTGGTGTAAGTGGCCTCAGCCAGCAGCCACAGGCCCTGGTGTGGTGTAAGTCGCCTCAGCCAGAAGCCACAGGCACTGGTGTGGTGTAAGTGGCCTCAGCCAGCAGCAAAAGGGCCCTGGTGTGGTGTAAGTCGCCTCAGTCAGCAGCCACAGGCCCTGGTGTGGTGTAGGTGGCCTCAGCCAGCAGCCACAGGTCCTGGTGTGGTGTAAGTGGCCTCAGCCAGCAGCCACAGGCCCTGGTGTGGTGTAAGTGGCCTCAGCCAGCAGCCACAGGCCCTGATGTGGTGTAAGTGGCCTCAGCCAGTGCCACAGGCCCTGGTGTGGTGTAAGTGGCCTGAGCAAGAGCCACAGACCCTGGTGTGGTGTAATTGGCCTCAATAGCAACTAATGCCCTGGTGTGGTGTAGGTGGCCTCAGCCAGCAGCCACAGGCCCTGGTGTGGTGTAAGTGGCCTCAGCCAGCAGCCACAGGCCCTGGTGTGGTGTAAGTGGCCTCAGCCAGAGCCACAGGCCCTGATGTGGTGTAAGTGGCCCCAGCCGGTCACTCAGGCCCTTGTGTGGTGTAGGTTGCATCAGCTAGCAGCACAAGACATTGGAAAAGAGCCAAAAGCAATGTCGTTAATAAGCCCTCATTAATGGGCAGATGCTTTTGGTCTTTTAATACACCCCTTCTCTGGATCAAAAGCGGTTCAATGACATGAAAATGAAAGGCTTACAGCACCAGGTATTCCCAGGCAGTCTCCCATCCAAGTACTAACCAAGCCCAGCCCTGCTTAGCTTCCGAGATCAGACGAGGTCGGGCGTGCTCAGGGTGGTATGGCCGTAAGCTGCTGGCCGTAAGCTGCTGGCGCCAGCACAATGTCTCAATTTATGGATTCAAGTGATTAGGTGGCAAGTACCTGAAGTTACGAAGACAATCCTATAACCATACCTGCATGTTTGCATAATACCCTAACCCAAAGGCTCAGTTTGGCATTTATCCAACAGCACAGGCCCTGGATTGTTGAAGATGGCCTCAGGAACCAGCACAGGGCCTGGTGTATTGTACATGGCCACAGCAAGCAGCACAGGGCCTGGTTTGGTGAAGATGGCCTCGGCCAGAAGCACAGGGCCTGGTGTGATATGAGTGGCCTGAGCAAGAGCCACAGACCCTGGTGTGGTGTAATTGGCCTCAATAGCAACTAAGGCCCTGGTGTGGTGTAGGTGGCCTCAGCCAGCAGCCACAGGCCCTGGTGTGGTGTAAGTGGCCTCAGCCAGCAGCCACAGGCCCTGATGTGGTGTAAGTGGCCCCAGCCGGTCACTCAGGCCCTGGTGTGGTGTAGGTGGCATCAGCTAGCAGCACAAGACATTGGAAAACAGCCAAAAGCAATGTCGTTAATGTGCCCTCATTAATGGGGAGCTGCTTTTGGTCTTTTAATACACCCCTTCTCTGGATCAAAAGCGGTTCAATGACATGAAAATGAAAGGCTTACAGCACCAGGTATTCCCAGGCAGTCTCCCATCCAAGTACTAACCAAGCCCAGCCCTGCTTAGCTTCCGAGATCAGACGAGGTCGGGCGTGCTCAGGGTGGTATGGCCGTAAGCTGCTGGCCCCAGCACAATGTCTCAATTTATGGATTCAAGTGATTAGGTGGCAAGTACCTGAAGTTACGAAGACAATCCTATAACCATACCTGCATGTTTGCATAATACCCTAACCCAAAGGCTCAGTTTGGCATTTATCCAACAGCACAGGCCCTGGATTGTTGAAGATGGCCTCAAGAACCAGCACAGGACCTGGTGTGTTTTACATGGCCACAGCAAGCAGCACAGGGCCTGGTTTGGTGAAGATGGCCTCAGCAAGCAGCCACAGGCCCTGGTTTGGTGTAAGTGGCCTCAGCCAGCAGCCACAGGCCCTGGTGTGTTGTAAGTGGCCTCAGCCAGCAGCCACAGGCCCTGGTGTGGTCTAAGTGGCCTCAGCCAGTGCCACAGGCCCTGGTGTGGTGTAAGTGGCCTGAGCAAGAGCCACAGGCCCTGGTGTGGTGTAAGTGGCCTCAGCCAGCAGCCACAGGCCCTGGTGTGTTGTACATGGCCACAGCAAGCAGCACAGGGCCTGGTTTGGTGAAGATGGCCTCGGCCAGAAGCACAGGGCCTGGTGTGATATGAGTGGCCTGAGCAAGAGCCACAGGCCCTGGTGTGTTGTAAGTGGCCTCAGCCAGCAGCCACAGGCCCTGGTGTGGTGTAGGTGGCCTCAGCCAGCAGCCACAGGCCCTTGTGTGGTGTAAGTGGCCTCAGCCAGCAGCCACAGGCCCTGGTGTGGTGTAAGTGGCCTCAGCCAGTGCCACAGGCCCTGGTGTGGTGTAAGTGGCCTGAGCAAGAGCCACAGACCCTGGTGTGGTGTAATTGGCCTCAATAGCAACTAAGGCCCTGGTGTGGTGTAGGTGGCCTCAGCCAGCAGCCACAGGCCCTGGTGTGGTGTAAGTGGCCTCAGCCAGAGCCACAGGCCCTGATGTGGTGTAAGTGGCCCCAGCCGGTCACTCAGGCCCTGGTGTGGTGTAGGTGGCATCAGCTAGCAGCACAAGACATTGGAAAAGAGCCAAAAGCAATGTCGTTAATGTGCCCTCATTAATGGGCAGCTGCTTTTGGTCTTTTAATACACCCCTTCTCTGGATCAAAAGCGGTTCAATGACATGAAAATGAAAGGCTTACAGCACCAGGTATTCCAAGGCAGTCTCCCATCCGAGTACTAACCAAGCCCAGCCCTGCTTAGCTTCCGAGATCAGACGAGGTCGGGCGTGCTCAGGGTGGTATGGCCGTAAGCTGCTGGCCCCAGCACAATGTCTCAATTTATGGATTCAAGTGATTAGGTGGCAAGTACCTGAAGTTACGAAGACAATCCTATAACCATACCTGCATGTTTGCATAATACCCTAACCCAAAGGCTTAGTTTGGCATTTATCCAACAGCACAGGCCCTGGATTGTTGAAGATGGCCTCAGGAACCAGCACAGGGCCTGGTGTGTTGTACATGGCCACAGCTAGCAGCAGAGGGCCAGGTTTGGTGAAGATGGCCTCGGCCAGAAGCGCAGGGCCTGGTGTGATGTGAGTGGCCTGAGCAAGAGCCACAGACCCTGGTGTGGTGTAATTGGCCTCAATAGCAACTAAGGCCCTGGTGTGGTGTAACTGGCCTCAGCCAGCAGCCACAGGCCCTGGTGTGGTGTAAGTGGCCTCAGCCAGAGCCACAGGCCCTGATGTGGTGTAAGTGGCCCCAGCCGGTCACTCAGGCCCTGGATTGTTGAAGATGGCCTCAGGAACCAGCACAGGGCCTGGTGTGTTGTACATGGCCACAGCAAGCAGCACAGGGCCTGGTTTGGTGAAGATGGCCTCGGCCAGAAGCGCAGGGCCTGGTGTGATGTGAGTGGCCTGAGCAAGAGCCACAGGCCCTGGTGTGGTGTAAGTGGCCTCAGCCAGCAGCCACAGGCCCTGGTGTGGTGTAAGTCGCCTCAGCCAGAAGCCACAGGCACTGGTGTGGTGTAAGTGGCCTGAGCAAGAGCCACAGGCCCTGGTGTGGTGTAAGTGGCCTGAGCAAGAGCCACAGGCCCTGGTGTGGTGTAAGTGGTCTCAGCCAGCAGCCACAGGCCCTGGTGTGGTGTAGGTGGCCTCAGCCAGCAGCCACAGGCCCTTGTGTGGTGTAAGTGGCCTCAGCCAGCAGCCACAGGCCCTGGTGTGGTGTAAGTGGCCTCAGCCAGTGCCACAGGCCCTGGTGTGGTGTAAGTGGCCTGAGCAAGAGCCACAGACCCTGGTGTGGTGTAATTGGCCTCAATAGCAACTAAGGCCCTGGTGTGGTGTAGGTGGCCTCAGCCAGCAGCCACAGGCCCTGGTGTGTTGTAAGTGGCCTCAGCCAGCAGCCACAGGCCCTGGTGTGGTGTAGGTGGCCTCAGCCAGCAGCCACAGGCCCTTGTGTGGTGTAAGTGGCCTCAGCCAGCAGCCACAGGCCCTGGTGTGGTGTAAGTGGCCTCAGCCAGTGCCACAGGCCCTGGTGTGGTGTAAGTGGCCTGAGCAAGAGCCACAGACCCTGGTGTGGTGTAATTGGCCTCAATAGCAACTAAGGCCCTGGTGTGGTGTAAGTGGCCTCAGCCAGCAGCCACAGGCCCTGGTGTGGTGTAGGTGGCCTCAGCCAGCAGCCACAGGCCCTGGTGTGGTGTAAGTGGCCTCAGCCAGTGCCACAGGCCCTGGTGTGGTGTAAGTGGCCTGAGCAAGAGCCACAGACCCTGGTGTGGTGTAATTGGCCTCAATAGCAACTAAGGCCCTGGTGTGGTGTAAGTGGCCTCAGCCAGCAGCCACAGGCCCTGGTGTGGTGTAGGTGGCCTCAGCCAGCAGCCACAGGCCCTGGTGTGGTGTAAGTGGCCTCAGCCAGCAGCCACAGGCCCTGGTGTGGTGTAAGTCGCCTCAGCCAGAAGCCACAGGCACTGGTGTGGTGTAAGTGGCCTCAGCCAGAAGCCACAGGCACTGGTGTGGTGTAAGTGGCCTCAGCCAGCAGCAAAAGGGCCCTGGTGTGGTGTAAGTGGCCTGAGCAAGAGCCACAGGCCCTGGTGTGGTGTAAGTGGCCTGAGCAAGAGCCACAGGCCCTGGTGTGGTGTAAGTGGCCTGAGCAAGAGCCACAGGCCCTGGTGTGGTGTAAGTGGCCTCAATAGCAACTAAGGCCCTGGTGTGGGGTAAGTGGCTTCAGCCAGCAGCCACAGGCTCTGGTGTGGTGTAACTGGCCTCAGCCAGCAGCCACAGGCCCTGGTGTGGTGTAAGTGGCCTCAGCCAGAGCCACAGGCCCTGATGTGGTGTAAGTGGCCCCAGCCGGTCACTCAGGCCCTGGTGTGGTGTAGGTGGCATCAGCTAGCAGCACAAGACATTGGAAAAGAGCCAAAAGCAGTGTCGTTAATGTGCCCTCATTAATGGGCAGCTGCTTTTGGTCTTTTAATACACCCCTTCTCTGGATCAAAAGCGGTTCAATGACATGAAAATGAAAGGCTTACAGCACCAGGTATTCCCAGGCAGTCTCCCATCCAAGTACTAACCAAGCCCAGCCCTGCTTAGCTTCCGAGATCAGACGAGGTCGGGCGTGCTCAGGGTGGTATGGCCGTAAGCTGCTGGCCCCGGCACAATGTCTCAATTTATGGATTCAAGTGATTAGGTGGCAAGTACCTGAAGTTACGAAGACAATCCTATAACCATACCTGCATGTTTGCATAATAACCTAACCCAAAGGCTCAGTTTGGCATTTATCCAACAGCACAGGCCCTGGATTGTTGAAGATGGCCTCAGGAACCAGCACAGGGCCTGGTGTGTTGTACATGGCCACAGCAAGCAGCACAGGGCCTGGTTTGGTGAAGATGGCCTCGGCCAGAAGCGCAGGGCCTGGTGTGATGTGAGTGGCCTGAGCAAGAGCCACAGGCCCTGGTGTGGTGTAATTGGCCTCAATAGCAAATAAGGCCCTGGTGTGGTGTAAGTGGCCTGAGCAAGAGCCACAGGGCCTGGTTTGGTGAAGATGGCCTCGGCCAGAAGCGCAGGGCCTGGTGTGATGTGAGTGGCCTGAGCAAGAGCCACAGGCCCTGGTGTGGTGTAAGTGGCCTCAGCCAGCAGCCACAGGCCCTGGTGTGGTGTAAGTCGCCTCAGCCAGAAGCCACAGGCACTGGTGTGGTGTAAGTGGCCTCAGCCAGCAGCAAAAGGGCCCTGGTGTGGTGTAAGTCGCCTCAGTCAGCAGCCACAGGCCCTGGTGTGGTGTAGGTGGCCTCAGCCAGCAGCCACAGGCCCTGGTGTGGTGTAAGTGGCCTCAGCCAGTGCCACAGGCCCTGGTGTGGTGTAAGTGGCCTGAGCAAGAGCCACAGACCCTGGTGTGGTGTAATTGGCCTCAATAGCAAATAAGGCCCTGGTGTGGTGTAAGTGGCCTGAGCAAGAGCCACAGGGCCTGGTTTGGTGAAGATGGCCTCGGCCAGAAGCGCAGGGCCTGGTGTGATGTGAGTGGCCTGAGCAAGAGCCACAGGCCCTGGTGTGGTGTAAGTGGCCTCAGCCAGCAGCCACAGGCCCTGGTGTGGTGTAGGTGGCCTCAGCCAGCAGCCACAGGCCCTTGTGTGGTGTAAGTGGCCTCAGCCAGCAGCCACAGGCCCTGGTGTGGTGTAGGTGGCCTCAGCCAGCAGCCACAGGCCCTTGTGTGGTGTAAGTGGCCTCAGCCAGTGCCACAGGCCCTGGTGTGGTGTAAGTGGCCTGAGCAAGAGCCACAGACCCTGGTGTGGTGTAATTGGCCTCAATAGCAACTAAGGCCCTGGTGTGGTGTAGGTTGCCTCAGCCAGCAGCCACAGGCCCTGGTGTGGTGTAAGTGGCCTCAGCCAGAGCCACAGGCCCTGATGTGGTGTAAGTGGCCCCAGCCGGTCACTCAGGCCCTGGTGTGGTGTAGGTGGCATCAGCTAGCAGCACAAGACATTGGAAAAGAGCCAAAAGCAGTGTCGTTAATGTGCCCTCATTAATGGGCAGCTGCTTTTGGTCTTTTAATACACCCCTTCTCTGGATCAAAAGCGGTTCAATGACATGAAAATGAAAGGCTTACAGCACCAGGTATTCCCAGGAAGTCTCCCATCCAAGTACTAACCAAGCCCAGCCCTGCTTAGCTTCCGAGATCAGACGAGGTCGGGCGTGCTCAGGGTGGTATGGCCGTAAGCTGCTGGCCCTAGCACAATGTCTCAATTTATGGATTCAAGTGATTAGGTGGCAAGTACCTGAAGTTACGAAGACAATCCTATAACCATACCTGCATGTTTGCATAATACCCTAACCCAAAGGCTCAGTTTGGCATTTATCCAACAGCACAGGCCCTGGATTGTTGAAGATGGCCTCAGGAACCAGTACAGGGCCTGGTGTGTTGTACATGGCCACAGCAAGCAGCACAGGGCCTGGTTTGGTGAAGATGGCCTCGGCCAGAAGCACAGGGCCTGGTGTGATGTGAGTGGCCTGAGCAAGAGCCACAGGCCCTTGTGTGGTGTAAGTGGCCTCAGCCAGCAGCCACAGGCCCTGGTGTGGTGTAGGTGGCCTCAGCCAGCAGCCACAGGCCCTGGTGTGGTGTAAGTGGCCTGAGCAAGAGCCACAGGCCCTGGTTTGGTGTAAGTGGCCTCAGCCAGCAGCCACAGGCCCTGGTGTGTTGTAAGTGGCCTCAGCCAGCAGCCACAGGCCCTGGTGTGGTGTAAGTGGCCTGAGCAAGAGCCACAGGCCCTGGTTTGGTGTAAGTGGCCTCAGCCAGCAGCCACAGGCCCTGGTGTGTTGTAAGTGGCCTCAGCCAGCAGCCACAGGCCCTGGTGTGGTCTAAGTGGCCTCAGCCAGTGCCACAGGCCCTGGTGTGGTGTAAGTGGCCTGAGCAAGAGCCACAGGCCCTGGTGTGGTGTAAGTGGCCTGAGCAAGTGCCACAGGCCCTGGTGTGGTGTAAGTGGCCTAAGCCAGAGCCACAGGCCCTGGTGTGGTGTAAGTGGCCTCAATAGCAAATAAGGCCCTGGTGTGGTGTAAGTGGCCTGAGCAAGAGCCACAGGGCCTGGTTTGGTGAAGATGGCCTCAGCCAGAAGCGCAGGGCCTGGTGTGATGTGAGTGGCCTGAGCAAGAGCCACAGGCCCTGGTGTGGTGTAAGTGGCCTCAGCCAGCAGCCACAGGCCCTGGTGTGGTGTAAGTGGCCTCAGCCAGAAGCCACAGGCACTGGTGTGGTGTAAGTGGCCTCAGCCAGCAGCCACAGGCACTGGTGTGGTGTAAGTGGCCCCAGCCGGTCACTCAGGCCCTGGTGTGGTGTAGGTGGCATCAGCTAGCAGCACAAGACATTGGAAAAGAGCCAAAAGCAGTGTTGTTAATGTGCCCTCATTAATGGGCAGATGCTTTTGGTCTTTTAATACACCCCTTCTCTGTTTCAAAAGCGGTTCAATGACATGAAAAGGAAAGGCTTACAGCACCAGGTATTCCCAGGCAGTCTCCCATCCAAGTACTAACCAAGCCCAGCCCTGCTTAGCTTGCGAGATCAGACGAGGTCGGGCGTGCTCAGGGTGGTATGGCCGTAAGCTGCTGGCCCCAGCACAATGTCTCAATTTATGGATTCAAGTGATTAGGTGGCAAGTACCTGAAGTTACGAAGACAATCCTATAACCATACCTGCATGTTTGCATAATACCCTAACCCAAAGGCTCAGTTTGGCATTTATCCAACAGCACAGGCCCTGGATTGTTGAAGATGGCCTCAGGAACCAGCACAGGGCCTGGTGTGTTGTACATGGCCACAGCAAGCAGCACAGGGCCTGGTTTGGTGAAGATGGCCTCGGCCAGAAGCGCAGGGCCTGGTGTGATGTGAGTGGCCTGAGCAAGAGCCACAGGCCCTGGTGTGGTGTAAGTGGCCTCAGCCAGCAGCCACAGGCCCTGGTGTGGTGTAAGTCGCCTCAGCCAGAAGCCACAGGCACTGGTGTGGTGTAAGTGGCCTCAGCCAGCAGCAAAAGGGCCCTGGTGTGGTGTAAGTCGCCTCAGTCAGCAGCCACAGGCCCTGGTGTGGTGTAGGTGGCCTCAGCCAGCAGCCACAGGTCCTGGTGTGGTGTAAGTGGCCTCAGCCAGCAGCCACAGGCCCTGGTGTGGTGTAAGTGGCCTCAGCCAGCAGCCACAGGCCCTGATGTGGTGTAAGTGGCCTCAGCCAGTGCCACAGGCCCTGGTGTGGTGTAAGTGGCCTGAGCAAGAGCCACAGACCCTGGTGTGGTGTAATTGGCCTCAATAGCAACTAATGCCCTGGTGTGGTGTAGGTGGCCTCAGCCAGCAGCCACAGGCCCTGGTGTGGTGTAAGTGGCCTCAGCCAGCAGCCACAGGCCCTGGTGTGGTGTAAGTCGCCTCAGCCAGAAGCCACAGGCACTGGTGTGGTGTAAGTGGCCTGAGCAAGAGCCACAGGCCCTGGTGTGGTGTAAGTGGCCTGAGCAAGAGCCACAGGCCCTGGTGTGGTGTAAGTGGTCTCAGCCAGCAGCCACAGGCCCTGGTGTGGTGTAGGTGGCCTCAGCCAGCAGCCACAGGCCCTTGTGTGGTGTAAGTGGCCTCAGCCAGCAGCCACAGGCCCTGGTGTGGTGTAAGTGGCCTCAGCCAGTGCCACAGGCCCTGGTGTGGTGTAAGTGGCCTGAGCAAGAGCCACAGACCCTGGTGTGGTGTAATTGGCCTCAATAGCAACTAAGGCCCTGGTGTGGTGTAGGTGGCCTCAGCCAGCAGCCACAGGCCCTGGTGTGTTGTAAGTGGCCTCAGCCAGCAGCCACAGGCCCTGGTGTGGTGTAGGTGGCCTCAGCCAGCAGCCACAGGCCCTTGTGTGGTGTAAGTGGCCTCAGCCAGCAGCCACAGGCCCTGGTGTGGTGTAAGTGGCCTCAGCCAGTGCCACAGGCCCTGGTGTGGTGTAAGTGGCCTGAGCAAGAGCCACAGACCCTGGTGTGGTGTAATTGGCCTCAATAGCAACTAAGGCCCTGGTGTGGTGTAAGTGGCCTCAGCCAGCAGCCACAGGCCCTGGTGTGGTGTAGGTGGCCTCAGCCAGCAGCCACAGGCCCTGGTGTGGTGTAAGTGGCCTCAGCCAGTGCCACAGGCCCTGGTGTGGTGTAAGTGGCCTGAGCAAGAGCCACAGACCCTGGTGTGGTGTAATTGGCCTCAATAGCAACTAAGGCCCTGGTGTGGTGTAAGTGGCCTCAGCCAGCAGCCACAGGCCCTGGTGTGGTGTAGGTGGCCTCAGCCAGCAGCCACAGGCCCTGGTGTGGTGTAAGTGGCCTCAGCCAGCAGCCACAGGCCCTGGTGTGGTGTAAGTCGCCTCAGCCAGAAGCCACAGGCACTGGTGTGGTGTAAGTGGCCTCAGCCAGAAGCCACAGGCACTGGTGTGGTGTAAGTGGCCTCAGCCAGCAGCAAAAGGGCCCTGGTGTGGTGTAAGTGGCCTGAGCAAGAGCCACAGGCCCTGGTGTGGTGTAAGTGGCCTGAGCAAGAGCCACAGGCCCTGGTGTGGTGTAAGTGGCCTGAGCAAGAGCCACAGGCCCTGGTGTGGTGTAAGTGGCCTCAATAGCAACTAAGGCCCTGGTGTGGGGTAAGTGGCTTCAGCCAGCAGCCACAGGCTCTGGTGTGGTGTAACTGGCCTCAGCCAGCAGCCACAGGCCCTGGTGTGGTGTAAGTGGCCTCAGCCAGAGCCACAGGCCCTGATGTGGTGTAAGTGGCCCCAGCCGGTCACTCAGGCCCTGGTGTGGTGTAGGTGGCATCAGCTAGCAGCACAAGACATTGGAAAAGAGCCAAAAGCAGTGTCGTTAATGTGCCCTCATTAATGGGCAGCTGCTTTTGGTCTTTTAATACACCCCTTCTCTGGATCAAAAGCGGTTCAATGACATGAAAATGAAAGGCTTACAGCACCAGGTATTCCCAGGCAGTCTCCCATCCAAGTACTAACCAAGCCCAGCCCTGCTTAGCTTCCGAGATCAGACGAGGTCGGGCGTGCTCAGGGTGGTATGGCCGTAAGCTGCTGGCCCCGGCACAATGTCTCAATTTATGGATTCAAGTGATTAGGTGGCAAGTACCTGAAGTTACGAAGACAATCCTATAACCATACCTGCATGTTTGCATAATAACCTAACCCAAAGGCTCAGTTTGGCATTTATCCAACAGC
Source organism: Diplotaxodon limnothrissa (assembly GCF_057381915.1). NCBI lineage: Eukaryota > Metazoa > Chordata > Actinopteri > Cichliformes > Cichlidae > Diplotaxodon > Diplotaxodon limnothrissa. The sequence goes on along the minus strand of NC_140598.1, from coordinate 71,193,007 downwards.
ACAGGCCCTGGATTGTTGAAGATGGCCTCAGGAACCAGCACAGGGCCTGGTGTGTTGTACATGGCCACAGCAAGCAGCACAGGGCCTGGTTTGGTGAAGATGGCCTCGGCCAGAAGCGCAGGGCCTGGTGTGATGTGAGTGGCCTGAGCAAGAGCCACAGGCCCTGGTGTGGTGTAATTGGCCTCAATAGCAAATAAGGCCCTGGTGTGGTGTAAGTGGCCTGAGCAAGAGCCACAGGGCCTGGTTTGGTGAAGATGGCCTCGGCCAGAAGCGCAGGGCCTGGTGTGATGTGAGTGGCCTGAGCAAGAGCCACAGGCCCTGGTGTGGTGTAAGTGGCCTCAGCCAGCAGCCACAGGCCCTGGTGTGGTGTAGGTGGCCTCAGCCAGCAGCCACAGGCCCTTGTGTGGTGTAAGTGGCCTCAGCCAGCAGCCACAGGCCCTGGTGTGGTGTAGGTGGCCTCAGCCAGCAGCCACAGGCCCTTGTGTGGTGTAAGTGGCCTCAGCCAGTGCCACAGGCCCTGGTGTGGTGTAAGTGGCCTGAGCAAGAGCCACAGACCCTGGTGTGGTGTAATTGGCCTCAATAGCAACTAAGGCCCTGGTGTGGTGTAGGTTGCCTCAGCCAGCAGCCACAGGCCCTGGTGTGGTGTAAGTGGCCTCAGCCAGAGCCACAGGCCCTGATGTGGTGTAAGTGGCCCCAGCCGGTCACTCAGGCCCTGGTGTGGTGTAGGTGGCATCAGCTAGCAGCACAAGACATTGGAAAAGAGCCAAAAGCAGTGTCGTTAATGTGCCCTCATTAATGGGCAGCTGCTTTTGGTCTTTTAATACACCCCTTCTCTGGATCAAAAGCGGTTCAATGACATGAAAATGAAAGGCTTACAGCACCAGGTATTCCCAGGAAGTCTCCCATCCAAGTACTAACCAAGCCCAGCCCTGCTTAGCTTCCGAGATCAGACGAGGTCGGGCGTGCTCAGGGTGGTATGGCCGTAAGCTGCTGGCCCTAGCACAATGTCTCAATTTATGGATTCAAGTGATTAGGTGGCAAGTACCTGAAGTTACGAAGACAATCCTATAACCATACCTGCATGTTTGCATAATACCCTAACCCAAAGGCTCAGTTTGGCATTTATCCAACAGCACAGGCCCTGGATTGTTGAAGATGGCCTCAGGAACCAGCACAGGGCCTGGTGTGTTGTACATGGCCACAGCAAGCAGCACAGGGCCTGGTTTGGTGAAGATGGCCTCGGCCAGAAGCACAGGGCCTGGTGTGATGTGAGTGGCCTGAGCAAGAGCCACAGGCCCTTGTGTGGTGTAAGTGGCCTCAGCCAGCAGCCACAGGCCCTGGTGTGGTGTAGGTGGCCTCAGCCAGCAGCCACAGGCCCTGGTGTGGTGTAAGTGGCCTGAGCAAGAGCCACAGGCCCTGGTTTGGTGTAAGTGGCCTCAGCCAGCAGCCACAGGCCCTGGTGTGTTGTAAGTGGCCTCAGCCAGCAGCCACAGGCCCTGGTGTGGTGTAAGTGGCCTGAGCAAGAGCCACAGGCCCTGGTTTGGTGTAAGTGGCCTCAGCCAGCAGCCACAGGCCCTGGTGTGTTGTAAGTGGCCTCAGCCAGCAGCCACAGGCCCTGGTGTGGTCTAAGTGGCCTCAGCCAGTGCCACAGGCCCTGGTGTGGTGTAAGTGGCCTGAGCAAGAGCCACAGGCCCTGGTGTGGTGTAAGTGGCCTGAGCAAGTGCCACAGGCCCTGGTGTGGTGTAAGTGGCCTAAGCCAGAGCCACAGGCCCTGGTGTGGTGTAAGTGGCCTCAATAGCAAATAAGGCCCTGGTGTGGTGTAAGTGGCCTGAGCAAGAGCCACAGGGCCTGGTTTGGTGAAGATGGCCTCAGCCAGAAGCGCAGGGCCTGGTGTGATGTGAGTGGCCTGAGCAAGAGCCACAGGCCCTGGTGTGGTGTAAGTGGCCTCAGCCAGCAGCCACAGGCCCTGGTGTGGTGTAAGTGGCCTCAGCCAGAAGCCACAGGCACTGGTGTGGTGTAAGTGGCCTCAGCCAGCAGCCACAGGCACTGGTGTGGTGTAAGTGGCCCCAGCCGGTCACTCAGGCCCTGGTGTGGTGTAGGTGGCATCAGCTAGCAGCACAAGACATTGGAAAAGAGCCAAAAGCAGTGTTGTTAATGTGCCCTCATTAATGGGCAGATGCTTTTGGTCTTTTAATACACCCCTTCTCTGTTTCAAAAGCGGTTCAATGACATGAAAAGGAAAGGCTTACAGCACCAGGTATTCCCAGGCAGTCTCCCATCCAAGTACTAACCAAGCCCAGCCCTGCTTAGCTTGCGAGATCAGACGAGGTCGGGCGTGCTCAGGGTGGTATGGCCGTAAGCTGCTGGCCCCAGCACAATGTCTCAATTTATGGATTCAAGTGATTAGGTGGCAAGTACCTGAAGTTACGAAGACAATCCTATAACCATACCTGCATGTTTGCATAATACCCTAACCCAAAGGCTCAGTTTGGCATTTATCCAACAGCACAGGCCCTGGATTGTTGAAGATGGCCTCAGGAACCAGCACAGGGCCTGGTGTGTTGTACATGGCCACAGCAAGCAGCACAGGGCCTGGTTTGGTGAAGATGGCCTCGGCCAGAAGCGCAGGGCCTGGTGTGATGTGAGTGGCCTGAGCAAGAGCCACAGGCCCTGGTGTGGTGTAAGTGGCCTCAGCCAGCAGCCACAGGCCCTGGTGTGGTGTAAGTCGCCTCAGCCAGAAGCCACAGGCACTGGTGTGGTGTAAGTGGCCTCAGCCAGCAGCAAAAGGGCCCTGGTGTGGTGTAAGTCGCCTCAGTCAGCAGCCACAGGCCCTGGTGTGGTGTAGGTGGCCTCAGCCAGCAGCCACAGGTCCTGGTGTGGTGTAAGTGGCCTCAGCCAGCAGCCACAGGCCCTGGTGTGGTGTAAGTGGCCTCAGCCAGCAGCCACAGGCCCTGATGTGGTGTAAGTGGCCTCAGCCAGTGCCACAGGCCCTGGTGTGGTGTAAGTGGCCTGAGCAAGAGCCACAGACCCTGGTGTGGTGTAATTGGCCTCAATAGCAACTAATGCCCTGGTGTGGTGTAGGTGGCCTCAGCCAGCAGCCACAGGCCCTGGTGTGGTGTAAGTGGCCTCAGCCAGCAGCCACAGGCCCTGGTGTGGTGTAAGTGGCCTCAGCCAGAGCCACAGGCCCTGATGTGGTGTAAGTGGCCCCAGCCGGTCACTCAGGCCCTTGTGTGGTGTAGGTTGCATCAGCTAGCAGCACAAGACATTGGAAAAGAGCCAAAAGCAATGTCGTTAATAAGCCCTCATTAATGGGCAGATGCTTTTGGTCTTTTAATACACCCCTTCTCTGGATCAAAAGCGGTTCAATGACATGAAAATGAAAGGCTTACAGCAACAGGTATTCCCAGGCAGTCTCCCATCGAAGTACTAACCAAGCCCAGCCCTGCTTAGCTTCCGAGATCAGACGAGGTCGCGCGTGCTCAGGGTGGTATGGCCGTAAGCTGCTGGCCGTAAGCTGCTGGCGCCAGCACAATGTCTCAATTTATGGATTCAAGTGATTAGGTGGCAAGTACCTGAAGTTACGAAGACAATCCTATAACCATACCTGCATGTTTGCATAATACCCTAACCCAAAGGCTCAGTTTGGCATTTATCCAACAGCACAGGCCCTGGATTGTTGAAGATGGCCTCAGGAACCAGCACAGGGCCTGGTGTATTGTACATGGCCACAGCAAGCAGCACAGGGCCTGGTTTGGTGAAGATGGCCTCGGCCAGAAGCACAGGGCCTGGTGTGATATGAGTGGCCTGAGCAAGAGCCACAGACCCTGGTGTGGTGTAATTGGCCTCAATAGCAACTAAGGCCCTGGTGTGGTGTAGGTGGCCTCAGCCAGCAGCCACAGGCCCTGGTGTGGTGTAAGTGGCCTCAGCCAGCAGCCACAGGCCCTGATGTGGTGTAAGTGGCCCCAGCCGGTCACTCAGGCCCTGGTGTGGTGTAGGTGGCATCAGCTAGCAGCACAAGACATTGGAAAACAGCCAAAAGCAATGTCGTTAATGTGCCCTCATTAATGGGGAGCTGCTTTTGGTCTTTTAATACACCCCTTCTCTGGATCAAAAGCGGTTCAATGACATGAAAATCAAAGGCTTACAGCACCAGGTATTCCCAGGCAGTCTCCCATCCAAGTACTAACCAAGCCCAGCCCTGCTTAGCTTCCGAGATCAGACGAGGTCGGGCGTGCTCAGGGTGGTATGGCCGTAAGCTGCTGGCCCCAGCACAATGTCTCAATTTATGGATTCAAGTGATTAGGTGGCAAGTACCTGAAGTTACGAAGACAATCCTATAACCATACCTGCATGTTTGCATAATACCCTAACCCAAAGGCTCAGTTTGGCATTTATCCAACAGCACAGGCCCTGGATTGTTGAAGATGGCCTCAAGAACCAGCACAGGACCTGGTGTGTTTTACATGGCCACAGCAAGCAGCACAGGGCCTGGTTTGGTGAAGATGGCCTCAGCAAGCAGCCACAGGCCCTGGTTTGGTGTAAGTGGCCTCAGCCAGCAGCCACAGGCCCTGGTGTGTTGTAAGTGGCCTCAGCCAGCAGCCACAGGCCCTGGTGTGGTCTAAGTGGCCTCAGCCAGTGCCACAGGCCCTGGTGTGGTGTAAGTGGCCTGAGCAAGAGCCACAGGCCCTGGTGTGGTGTAAGTGGCCTCAGCCAGCAGCCACAGGCCCTGGTGTGGTGTAAGTGGCCTCAGCCAGCAGCCACAGGCCCTGGTGTGATGTAAGTGGCCTCAGCCAGTGCCACAGGCCCTGGTGTGGTGTAAGTGGCCTGAGCAAGAGCCACAGACCCTGGTGTGGTGTAATTGGCCTCAATAGCAACTAATGCCCTGGTGTGGTGTAGGTGGCCTCAGCCAGCAGCCACAGGCCCTGGTGTGGTGTAAGTGGCCTCAGCCAGCAGCCACAGGCCCTGGTGTGGTGTAAGTGGCCTCAGCCAGAGCCACAGGCCCTGATGTGGTGTAAGTGGCCCCAGCCGGTCACTCAGGCCCTTGTGTGGTGTAGGTTGCATCAGCTAGCAGCACAAGACATTGGAAAAGAGCCAAAAGCAATGTCGTTAATGTGCCCTCATTAATGGGCAGATGCTTTTGGTCTTTTAATACACCCCTTCTCTGGATCAAAAGCGGTTCAATGACATGAAAATGAAAGGCTTAAAGCACCAGGTATTCCCAGGCAGTCTCCCATCCAAGTACTAACCAAGCCCAGCCCTGCTTAGCTTCCGAGATCAGACGAGGTCGGGCGTGCTCAGGGTGGTATGGCCGTAAGCTGCTGGCCGTAAGCTGCTGGCCCCAGCACAATGTCTCAATTTATGGATTCAAGTGATGAGGTGGCAAGTACCTGAAGTTACGAAGACAATCCTATAACCATACCTGCATGTTTGCATAATACCCTAACCCAAAGGCTCAGTTTGGCATTTATCCAACAGCACAGGCCCTGGATTGTTGAAGATGGCCTCAGGAACCAGCACAGGGCCTGGTGTATTGTACATGGCCACAGCAAGCAGCACAGGGCCTGGTTTGGTGAAGATGGCCTCGGCCAGAAGCACAGGGCCTGGTGTGATATGAGTGGCCTGAGCAAGAGCCACAGACCCTGGTGTGGTGTAATTGGCCTCAATAGCAACTAAGGCCCTGGTGTGGTGTAGGTGGCCTCAGCCAGCAGCCACAGGCCCTGGTGTGGTGTAAGTGGCCTCAGCCAGCAGCCACAGGCCCTGATGTGGTGTAAGTGGCCCCAGCCGGTCACTCAGGCCCTGGTGTGGTGTAGGTGGCATCAGCTAGCAGCACAAGACATTGGAAAACAGCCAAAAGCAATGTCGTTAATGTGCCCTCATTAATGGGCAGATGCTTTTGGTCTTTTAATACACCCCTTCTCTGGATCAAAAGCGGTTCAATGACATGAAAATGAAAGGCTTAAAGCACCAGGTATTCCCAGGCAGTCTCCCATCCAAGTACTAACCAAGCCCAGCCCTGCTTAGCTTCCGAGATCAGACGAGGTCGGGCGTGCTCAGGGTGGTATGGCCGTAAGCTGCTGGCCGTAAGCTGCTGGCCCCAGCACAATGTCTCAATTTATGGATTCAAGTGATGAGGTGGCAAGTACCTGAAGTTACGAAGACAATCCTATAACCATACCTGCATGTTTGCATAATACCCTAACCCAAAGGCTCAGTTTGGCATTTATCCAACAGCACAGGCCCTGGATTGTTGAAGATGGCCTCAAGAACCAGCACAGGACCTGGTGTGTTTTACATGGCCACAGCAAGCAGCACAGGGCCTGGTTTGGTGAAGATGGCCTCAGCAAGCAGCCACAGGCCCTGGTTTGGTGTAAGTGGCCTCAGCCAGCAGCCACAGGCCCTGGTGTGTTGTAAGTGGCCTCAGCCAGCAGCCACAGGCCCTGGTGTGGTCTAAGTGGCCTCAGCCAGTGCCACAGGCCCTGGTGTGGTGTAAGTGGCCTGAGCAAGAGCCACAGGCCCTGGTGTGGTGTAAGTGGCCTCAGCCAGCAGCCACAGGCCCTGGTGTGGTGTAAGTGGCCTCAGCCAGCAGCCACAGGCCCTGGTGTGGTGTAAGTGGCCTCAGCCAGTGCCACAGGCCCTGGTGTGGTGTAAGTGGCCTGAGCAAGAGCCACAGACCCTGGTGTGGTGTAATTGGCCTCAATAGCAACTAATGCCCTGGTGTGGTGTAGGTGGCCTCAGCCAGCAGCCACAGGCCCTGGTGTGGTGTAAGTGGCCTCAGCCAGCAGCCACAGGCCCTGGTGTGGTGTAAGTGGCCTCAGCCAGAGCCACAGGCCCTGATGTGGTGTAAGTGGCCCCAGCCGGTCACTCAGGCCCTTGTGTGGTGTAGGTTGCATCAGCTAGCAGCACAAGACATTGGAAAAGAGCCAAAAGCAATGTCGTTAATGTGCCCTCATTAATGGGCAGATGCTTTTGGTCTTTTAATACACCCCTTCTCTGGATCAAAAGCGGTTCAATGACATGAAAATGAAAGGCTTACAGAACCAGGTATTCCCAGGCAGTCTCCCATCCAAGTACTAACCAAGCCCAGCCCTGCTTAGCTTCCGAGATCAGACGAGGTCGGGCGTGCTCAGGGTGGTATGGCCGTAAGCTGCTGGCCCCAGCACAATGTCTCAATTTATGGATTCAAGTGATGAGGTGGAAAGTACCTGAAGTTACGAAGACAATCCTATAACCATACCTGCATGTTTGCATAATACCCTAACCCAAAGGCTCAGTTTGGCATTTATCCAACAGCACAGGCCCTGGATTGTTGAAGATGGCCTCAGGAACCAGCACAGGGCCTGGTGTGTTGTACATGGCCACAGCAAGCAGCACAGGGCCTGGTTTGGTGAAGATGGCCTCGGCCAGAAGCACAGGGCCTGGTGTGATATGAGTGGCCTGAGCAAGAGCCACAGGCCCTGGTGTGTTGTAAGTGGCCTCAGCCAGCAGCCACAGGCCCTGGTGTGGTGTAGGTGGCCTCAGCCAGCAGCCACAGGCCCTTGTGTGGTGTAAGTGGCCTGAGCAAGAGCCACAGGCCCTGGTGTGGTGTAAGTGGCCTCAGCCAGCAGCCACAGGCCCTGGTGTGGTGTAAGTCGCCTCAGCCAGAAGCCACAGGCCCTGGTGTGGTGTAAGTGGCTTCAGCCAGCAGCCACAGGCTCTGGTGTGGTGTAACTGGCCTCAGCCAGCAGCCACAGGCCCTGGTGTGGTGTAAGTGGCCTCAGCCAGAGCCACAGGCCCTGATGTGGTGTAAGTGGCCCCAGCCGGTCACTCAGGCCCTGGTGTGGTGTAGGTGGCATCAGCTAGCAGCACAAGACATTGGAAAAGAGCCAAAAGCAGTGTTGTTAATGTGCCCTCATTAATGGGCAGATGCTTTTGGTCTTTTAATACACCCCTTCTCTGGATCAAAAGCGGTTCAATGACATGAAAAGGAAAGGCTTACAGCACCAGGTATTCCCAGGCAGTCTCCCATCCAAGTACTAACCAAGCCCAGCCCTGCTTAGCTTCCGAGATCAGACGAGGTCGGGCGTGCTCAGGGTGGTATGGCCGTAAGCTGCTGGCCCCAGCACAATGTCTCAATTTATGGATTCAAGTGATTAGGTGGCAAGTACCTGAAGTTACGAAGACAATCCTATAACCATACCTGCATGTTTGCATAATACCCTAACCCAAAGGCTCAGTTTGGCATTTATCCAACAGCACAGGCCCTGGATTGTTGAAGATGGCCTCAGGAACCAGCACAGGGCCTGGTGTGTTGTACATGGCCACAGCAAGCAGCACAGGGCCTGGTTTGGTGAAGATGGCCTCGGCCAGAAGCACAGGGCCTGGTGTGATGTGAGTGGCCTGAGCAAGAGCCACAGGCCCTGGTGTGGTGTAAGTGGCCTCAGCCAGCAGCCACAGGCCCTGGTGTGGTGTAAGTCGCCTCAGCCAGAAGCCACAGGCACTGGTGTGGTGTAAGTGGCCTCAGCCAGCAGCAAAAGGGCCCTGGTGTGGTGTAAGTCGCCTCAGTCAGCAGCCACAGGCCCTGGTGTGGTGTAGGTGGCCTCAGCCAGCAGCCACAGGCCCTGGTGTGGTGTACGTGGCCTCAGCCAGCAGCCACAGGCCCTGGTGTGGTGTAAGTGGCCTCAGCCAGCAGCCACAGGCCCTGGTGTGGTGTAAGTGGCCTCAGCCAGTGCCACAGGCCCTGGTGTGGTGTAAGTGGCCTGAGCAAGAGCCACAGACCCTGGTGTGGTGTAATTGGCCTCAATAGCAACTAATGCCCTGGTGTGGTGTAGGTGGCCTCAGCCAGCAGCCACAGGCCCTGGTGTGGTGTAAGTGGCCTCAGCCAGCAGCCACAGGCCCTGGTGTGGTGTAAGTGGCCTCAGCCAGAGCCACAGGCCCTGATGTGGTGTAAGTGGCCTGAGCAAGAGCCACAGGCCCTGGTGTGGTGTAAGTGGCCTGAGCAAGAGCCACAGGCCCTGGTGTGTTGTAAGTGGCCTCAGCCAGCAGCCACAGGCCCTGGTGTGGTGTAGGTGGCCTCAGCCAGAAGCCACAGGCCCTGGTGTGGTGTAAGTGGCCTGAGCAAGTGCCACAGGCCCTGGTGTGGTGTAATTGGCCTCAATAGCAACTAAGGCCCTGGTGTGGTGTAGGTGGCCTCAGCCAGCAGCCACAGGCCCTGGTGTGGTGTAAGTGGCCTCAGCCAGCAGCCACAGGCCCTGATGTGGTGTAAGTGGCCCCAGCCGGTCACTCAGGCCCTGGTGTGGTGTAGGTGGCATCAGCTAGCAGCACAAGACATTGGAAAACAGCCAAAAGCAATGTCGTTAATGTGCCCTCATTAATGGGGAGCTGCTTTTGGTCTTTTAATACACCCCTTCTCTGGATCAAAAGCGGTTCAATGACATGAAAATGAAAGGCTTACAGCACCAGGTATTCCCAGGCAGTCTCCCATCCAAGTACTAACCAAGCCCAGCCCTGCTTAGCTTACGAGATCAGACGAGGTCGGGCGTGCTCAGGGTGGTATGGCCGTAAGATGCTGGCCCCAGCACAATGTCTCAATTTATGGATTCAAGTGATTAGGTGGCAAGTACCTGAAGTTACGAAGACAATCCTATAACCATACCTGCATGTTTGCATAATACCCTAACCCAAAGGCTCAGTTTGGCATTTATCCAACAGCACAGGCCCTGGATTGTTGAAGATGGCCACAGCAAGCAGCACAGGGCCTGGTTTGGTGAAGATGGCCTCGGCCAGAAGCGCAGGGCCTGGTGTGATGTGAGTGGCCTGAGCAAGAGCCACAGGCCCTGGTGTGGTGTAAGTGGCCTCAGCCAGCAGCCACAGGCCCTGGTGTGGTGTAAGTCGCCTCAGCCAGAAGCCACAGGCACTGGTGTGGTGTAAGTGGCCTCAGCCAGCAGCAAAAGGGCCCTGGTGTGGTGTAAGTCGCCTCAGTCAACAGCCACAGGCCCTGGTGTGGTGTAGGTGGCCTCAGCCAGCAGCCACAGGCCCTGGTGTGGTGTAAGTGGCCTCAGCCAGCAGCCACAGGCCCTGGTGTGGTGTAAGTGGCCTCAGCCAGCAGCCACAGGCCCTGGTGTGGTGTAAGTGGCCTCAGCCAGTGCCACAGGCCCTGGTGTGGTGTAAGTGGCCTGAGCAAGAGCCACAGACCCTGGTGTGGTGTAATTGGCCTCAATAGCAACTAATGCCCTGGTGTGGTGTAGGTGGCCTCAGCCAGCAGCCACAGGCCCTGGTGTGGTGTAAGTGGCCTCAGCCAGCAGCCACAGGCCCTGGTGTGGTGTAAGTGGCCTCAGCCAGAGCCACAGGCCCTGATGTGGTGTAAGTGGCCCCAGCCGGTCACTCAGGCCCTTGTGTGGTGTAGGTTGCATCAGCTAGCAGCACAAGACATTGGAAAAGAGCCAAAAGCAATGTCGTTAATGTGCCCTCATTAATGGGCAGATGCTTTTGGTCTTTTAATACACCCCTTCTCTGGATCAAAAGCGGTTCAATGACATGAAAATGAAAGGCTTACAGCACCAGGTATTCCCAGGCAGTCTCCCATCCAAGTACTAACCAAGCCCAGCCCTGCTTAGCTTCCGAGATCAGACGAGGTCGGGCGTGCTCAGGGTGGTATGGCCGTAAGCTGCTGGCCCCAGCACAATGTCTCAATTTATGGATTCAAGTGATTAGGTGGCAAGTACCTGAAGTTACGAAGACAATCCTATAACCATACCTGCATGTTTGCATAATACCCTAACCCAAAGGCTCAGTTTGGCATTTATCCAACAGCACAGGCCCTGGATTGTTGAAGATGGCCTCTGGAACCAGCACAGGGCCTGGTGTGTTGTACATGGCCACAGCAAGCAGCACAGGGCCTGGTTTGGTGAAGATGGCCTCGGCCAGAAGCACAGGGCCTGGCGTGATATGAGTGGCCTGAGCAAGAGCCACAGGCCCTGGTGTGGTGTAAGTGGCCTGAGCAAGAGCCACAGGCCCTGGTGTGGTGTCAGTGGCCTGAGCAAGAGCCACAGGCCCTGGTGTGGTGTAAGTGGCCTGAGCAAGAGCCACAGGCCCTGGTGTGGTGTAAGTGGTCTCAGCCAGCAGCCACAGGCCCTGGTGTGGTGTAGGTGGCCTCAGCCAGCAGCCACAGGCCCTTGTGTGGTGTAAGTGGCCTCAGCCAGCAGCCACAGGCCCTGGTGTGGTGTAAGTGGCCTCAGCCAGTGCCACAGGCCCTGGTGTGGTGTAAGTGGCCTGAGCAAGAGCCACAGACCCTGGTGTGGTGTAATTGGCCTCAATAGCAACTAATGCCCTGGTGTGGTGTAGGTGGCCTCAGCCAGCAGCCACAGGCCCTGGTGTGGTGTAAGTGGCCTCAGCCAGAGCCACAGGCCCTGATGTGGTGTAAGTGGCCCCAGCCGGTCACTCAGGCCCTTGTGTGGTGTAGGTTGCATCAGCTAGCAGCACAAGACATTGGAAAAGAGCCAAAAGCAATGTCGTTAATGTGCCCTCATTAATGGGCAGCTGCTTTTGGTCTTTTAATACACCCCTTCTCTGGATCAAAAGCGGTTCAATGACATGAAAATGAAAGGCTTACAGCACCAGGTATTCCCAGGCAGTCTCCCATCCAAGTACTAACCAAGCCCAGCCCTGCTTAGCTTCCGAGATCAGACGAGGTCGGGCGTGCTCAGGGTGGTATGGCCGTAAGCTGCTGGCCCCAGCACAATGTCTCAATTTATGGATTCAAGTGATTAGGTGGCAAGTACCTGAAGTTACGAAGACAATCCTATAACCATACCTGCATGTTTGCATAATACCCTAACCCAAAGGCTCAGTTTGGCATTTATCCAACAGCACAGGCCCTGGATTGTTGAAGATGGCCTCAGGAACCAGCACAGGGCCTGGTGTGTTGTACATGGCCACAGCAAGCAGCACAGGGCCTGGTTTGGTGAAGATGGCCTCGGCCAGAAGCACAGGGCCTGGCGTGATATGAGTGGCCTGAGCAAGAGCCACAGGCCCTGGTGTGGTGTAAGTGGCCTGAGCAAGAGCCACAGGCCCTGGTGTGGTGTAAGTGGCCTGAGCAAGAGCCACAGGCCCTGGTGTGGTGTAAGTGGCCTGAGCAAGAGCCACAGGCCCTGGTGTGGTGTAAGTGGTCTCAGCCAGCAGCCACAGGCCCTGGTGTGGTGTAGGTGGCCTCAGCCAGCAGCCACAGGCCCTTGTGTGGTGTAAGTGGCCTCAGCCAGCAGCCACAGGCCCTGGTGTGGTGTAAGTGGCCTCAGCCAGTGCCACAGGCCCTGGTGTGGTGTAAGTGGCCTGAGCAAGAGCCACAGACCCTGGTGTGGTGTAATTGGCCTCAATAGCAAATAAGGCCCTGGTGTGGTGTAAGTGGCCTGAGCAAGAGCCACAGGGCCTGGTTTGGTGAAGATGGCCTCGGCCAGAAGCGCAGGGCCTGGTGTGATGTGAGTGGCCTGAGCAAGAGCCACAGGCCCTGGTGTGGTGTAAGTGGCCTCAGCCAGCAGCCACAGGCCCTGGTGTGGTGTAGGTGGCCTCAGCCAGCAGCCACAGGCCCTTGTGTGGTGTAAGTGGCCTCAGCCAGCAGCCACAGGCCCTGGTGTGGTGTAGGTGGCCTCAGCCAGCAGCCACAGGCCCTGGTGTGGTGTAAGTGGCCTCAGCCAGTGCCACAGGCCCTGGTGTGGTGTAAGTGGCCTGAGCAAGAGCCACAGACCCTGGTGTGGTGTAATTGGCCTCAATAGCAACTAAGGCCCTGGTGTGGTGTAGGTGGCCTCAGCCAGCAGCCACAGGCCCTGGTGTGGTGTAAGTGGCCTCAGCCAGAGCCACAGGCCCTGATGTGGTGTAAGTGGCCCCAGCCGGTCACTCAGGCCCTGGTGTGGTGTAGGTGGCATCAGCTAGCAGCACAAGACATTGGAAAAGAGCCAAAAGCAGTGTCGTTAATGTGCCCTCATTAATGGGCAGCTGCTTTTGGTCTTTTAATACACCCCTTCTCTGGATCAAAAGCGGTTCAATGACATGAAAATGAAAGGCTTACAGCACCAGGTATTCCCAGGCAGTCTCCCATCCAAGTACTAACCAAGCCCAGCCCTGCTTAGCTTCCGAGATCAGACGAGGTCGGGCGTGCTCAGGGTGGTATGGCCGTAAGCTGCTGGCCCCAGCACAATGTCTCAATTTATGGATTCAAGTGATTAGGTGGCAAGTACCTGAAGTTACGAAGACAATCCTATAACCATACCTGCATGTTTGCATAATACCCTAACCCAAAGGCTCAGTTTGGCATTTATCCAACAGCACAGGCCCTGGATTGTTGAAGATGGCCTCAGGAACCAGCACAGGGCCTGGTGTGTTGTACATGGCCACAGCAAGCAGCACAGGGCCTGGTTTGGTGAAGATGGCCTCGGCCAGAAGCACAGGGCCTGGTGTGATGTGAGTGGCCTGAGCAAGAGCCACAGGCCCTGGTGTGGTGTAAGTGGCCTCAGCCAGCAGCCACAGGCCCTGGTGTGGTGTAGGTGGCCTCAGCCAGCAGCCACAGGCCCTGGTGTGGTGTAAGTGGCCTGAGCAAGAGCCACAGGCCCTGGTTTGGTGTAAGTGGCCTCAGCCAGCAGCCACAGGCCCTGGTGTGTTGTAAGTGGCCTCAGCCAGCAGCCACAGGCCCTGGTGTGGTGTAAGTGGCCTGAGCAAGAGCCACAGGCCCTGGTTTGGTGTAAGTGGCCTCAGCCAGCAGCCACAGGCCCTGGTGTGTTGTAAGTGGCCTCAGCCAGCAGCCACAGGCCCTGGTGTGGTCTAAGTGGCCTCAGCCAGTGCCACAGGCCCTGGTGTGGTGTAAGTGGCCTGAGCAAGAGCCACAGGCCCTGGTGTGGTGTAAGTGGCCTGAGCAAGTGCCACAGGCCCTGGTGTGGTGTAAGTCGCCTCAGCCAGAAGCCACAGGCACTGGTGTGGTGTAAGTGGCCTCAGCCAGCAGCAAAAGGGCCCTGGTGTGGTGTAAGTCGCCTCAGCCAGCAGCCACAGGCCCTGGTGTGGTGTAGGTGGCCTCAGCCAGCAGCCACAGGCCCTGGTGTGGTGTAAGTGGCCTCAATAGCAACTAAGGCCCTGGTGTGGTGTAAGTGGCTTCAGCCAGCAGCCACAGGCTCTGGTGTGGTGTAACTGGCCTCAGCCAGCAGCCACAGGCCCTGGTGTGGTGTAAGTGGCCTCAGCCAGAGCCACAGGCCCTGATGTGGTGTAAGTGGCCCCAGCCGGTCACTCAGGCCCTTGTGTGGTGTAGGTTGCATCAGCTAGCAGCACAAGACATTGGAAAAGAGCCAAAAGCAATGTCGTTAATGTGCCCTCATTAATGGGCAGATGCTTTTGGTCTTTTAATACACCCCTTCTCTGGATCAAAAGCGGTTCAATGACATGAAAATGAAAGGCTTACAGCACCAGGTATTCCCAGGCAGTCTCCCATCCAAGTACTAACCAAGCCCAGCCCTGCTTAGCTTCCGAGATCAGACGAGGTCGGGCGTGCTCAGGGTGGTATGGCCGTAAGCTGCTGGCCCCAGCACAATGTCTCAATTTATGGATTCAAGTGATTAGGTGGCAAGTACCTGAAGTTACGAAGACAATCCTATAACCATACCTGCATGTTTGCATAATACCCTAACCCAAAGGCTCAGTTTGGCATTTATCCAACAGCACAGGCCCTGGATTGTTGAAGATGGCCTCTGGAACCAGCACAGGGCCTGGTGTGTTGTACATGGCCACAGCAAGCAGCACAGGGCCTGGTTTGGTGAAGATGGCCTCGGCCAGAAGCACAGGGCCTGGCGTGATATGAGTGGCCTGAGCAAGAGCCACAGGCCCTGGTGTGGTGTAAGTGGCCTGAGCAAGAGCCACAGGCCCTGGTGTGGTGTAAGTGGCCTGAGCAAGAGCCACAGGCCCTGGTGTGGTGTAAGTGGCCTGAGCAAGAGCCACAGGCCCTGGTGTGGTGTAAGTGGCCTGAGCAAGAGCCACAGGCCCTGGTGTGGTGTAAGTGGCCTCAGCCAGAGCCACAGGCCCTGATGTGGTGTAAGTGGCCCCAGCCGGTCACTCAGGCCCTGGTGTGGTGTAAGTGGCCTGAGCAAGAGCCACAGGCCCTGGTGTGGTGTAAGTGGCCTCAGCCAGCAGCCACAGGCCCTGGTGTGGTGTAAGTCGCCTCAGCCAGAAGCCACAGGCACTGGTGTGGTGTAAGTGGCCTCAGGAACCAGCACAGGGCCTGGTGTGTTGTACATGGCCACAGCTAGCAGCAGAGGGCCAGGTTTGGTGAAGATGGCCTCGGCCAGAAGCGCAGGGCCTGGTGTGGTGTAAGTCGCCTCAGCCAGAAGCCACAGGCACTGGTGTGGTGTAAGTGGCCTCAGCCAGCAGCAAAAGGGCCCTGGTGTGGTGTAAGTCGCCTCAGCCAGCAGCCACAGGCCCTGGTGGGGTGTAGGTGGCCTCAGCCAGCAGCCACAGGCCCTGGTGTGGTGTAAGTGGCCTCAGCCAGCAGCCACAGGCCCTGGTGTGGTGTAAGTCGCCTCAGCCAGTGCCACAGGCCCTGGTGTGGTGTAAGTGGCCTGAGCAAGAGCCACAGACCCTGGTGTGGTGTAATTGGCCTCAATAGCAACTAAGGCCCTGGTGTGGTGTAAGTGGCTTCAGCCAGCAGCCACAAGCTCTGGTGTGGTGTAACTGGCCTCAGCCAGCAGCCACAGGCCCTGGTGTGGTGTAAGTGGCCTCAGCCAGAAGCACAGGGCCTGGTGTGATATGAGTGGCCTGAGCAAGAGCCACAGGCCCTGGTGTGGTGTAAGTCGCCTCAGCCAGCAGCCACAGGCCCTGGTGGGGTGTAGGTGGCCTCAGCCAGCAGCAAAAGGGCCCTGGTGTGGTGTAAGTCGCCTCAGTCAGCAGCCACAGGCCCTGGTGTGGTGTAGGTGGCCTCAGCCAGCAGCCACAGGCCCTGGTGTGGTGTAAGTGGCCTCAGCCAGCAGCCACAGGCCCTGGTGTGGTGTAAGTGGCCTCAGCCAGCAGCCACAGGCCCTGGTGTGGTGTAAGTGGCCTCAGCCAGTGCCACAGGCCCTGGTGTGGTGTAAGTGGCCTGAGCAAGAGCCACAGACCCTGGTGTGGTGTAATTGGCCTCAATAGCAACTAATGCCCTGGTGTGGTGTAGGTGGCCTCAGCCAGCAGCCACAGGCCCTGGTGTGGTGTAAGTGGCCTGAGCAAGAGCCACAGGGCCTGGTTTGGTGAAGATGGCCTCAGCCAGAAGCGCAGGGCCTGGTGTGATGTGAGTGGCCTGAGCAAGAGCCACAGGCCCTGGTGTGGTGTAAGTGGCCTCAGCCAGCAGCCACAGGCCCTGGTGTGGTGTAAGTCGCCTCAGCCAGAAGCCACAGGCACTGGTGTGGTGTAAGTGGCCTCAGCCAGCAGCAAAAGGGCCCTGGTGTGGTGTAAGTCGCCTCAGCCAGCAGCCACAGGCCCTGGTGTGGTGTAGGTGGCCTCAGCCAGCAGCCACAGGCCCTGGTGTGGTGTAAGTGGCCTCAATAGCAACTAAGGCCCTGGTGTGGTGTAAGTGGCTTCAGCCAGCAGCCACAGGCTCTGGTGTGGTGTAACTGGCCTCAGCCAGCAGCCACAGGCCCTGGTGTGGTGTAAGTGGCCTCAGCCAGAGCCACAGGCCCTGATGTGGTGTAAGTGGCCCCAGCCGGTCACTCAGGCCCTGGTGTGGTGTAGGTGGCATCAGCTAGCAGCACAAGACATTGGAAAAGAGCCAAAAGCAGTGTTGTTAATGTGCCCTCATTAATGGGCAGATGCTTTTGGTCTTTTAATACACCCCTTCTCTGGATCAAAAGCGGTTCAATGACATGAAAAGGAAAGGCTTACAGCACCAGGTATTCCCAGGCAGTCTCCCATCCAAGTACTAACCAAGCCCAGCCCTGCTTAGCTTCCGAGATCAGACGAGGTCGGGCGTGCTCAGGGTGGTATGGCCGTAAGATGCTGGCCCCAGCACAATGTCTCAATTTATGGATTCAAGTGATTAGGTGGCAAGTACCTGAAGTTACGAAGACAATCCTATAACCATACCTGCATGTTTGCATAATACCCTAACCCAAAGGCTCAGTTTGGCATTTATCCAACAGCACAGGCCCTGGATTGTTGAAGATGGCCACAGCAAGCAGCACAGGGCCTGGTTTGGTGAAGATGGCCTCGGCCAGAAGCGCAGGGCCTGGTGTGATGTGAGTGGCCTGAGCAAGAGCCACAGGCCCTGGTGTGGTGTAAGTGGCCTCAGCCAGCAGCCACAGGCCCTGGTGTGGTGTAAGTGGCCTCAGCCAGCAGCAAAAGGGCCCTGGTGTGGTGTAAGTCGCCTCAGTCAGCAGCCACAGGCCCTGGTGTGGTGTAGGTGGCCTCAGCCAGCAGCCACAGGTCCTGGTGTGGTGTAAGTGGCCTCAGCCAGCAGCCACAGGCCCTGGTGTGGTGTAAGTGGCCTCAGCCAGCAGCCACAGGCCCTGATGTGGTGTAAGTGGCCTCAGCCAGTGCCACAGGCCCTGGTGTGGTGTAAGTGGCCTGAGCAAGAGCCACAGACCCTGGTGTGGTGTAATTGGCCTCAATAGCAACTAATGCCCTGGTGTGGTGTAGGTGGCCTCAGCCAGCAGCCACAGGCCCTGGTGTGGTGTAAGTGGCCTCAGCCAGCAGCCACAGGCCCTGGTGTGGTGTAAGTGGCCTCAGCCAGAGCCACAGGCCCTGATGTGGTGTAAGTGGCCCCAGCCGGTCACTCAGGCCCTTGTGTGGTGTAGGTTGCATCAGCTAGCAGCACAAGACATTGGAAAAGAGCCAAAAGCAATGTCGTTAATAAGCCCTCATTAATGGGCAGATGCTTTTGGTCTTTTAATACACCCCTTCTCTGGATCAAAAGCGGTTCAATGACATGAAAATGAAAGGCTTACAGCACCAGGTATTCCCAGGCAGTCTCCCATCCAAGTACTAACCAAGCCCAGCCCTGCTTAGCTTCCGAGATCAGACGAGGTCGGGCGTGCTCAGGGTGGTATGGCCGTAAGCTGCTGGCCGTAAGCTGCTGGCGCCAGCACAATGTCTCAATTTATGGATTCAAGTGATTAGGTGGCAAGTACCTGAAGTTACGAAGACAATCCTATAACCATACCTGCATGTTTGCATAATACCCTAACCCAAAGGCTCAGTTTGGCATTTATCCAACAGCACAGGCCCTGGATTGTTGAAGATGGCCTCAGGAACCAGCACAGGGCCTGGTGTATTGTACATGGCCACAGCAAGCAGCACAGGGCCTGGTTTGGTGAAGATGGCCTCGGCCAGAAGCACAGGGCCTGGTGTGATATGAGTGGCCTGAGCAAGAGCCACAGACCCTGGTGTGGTGTAATTGGCCTCAATAGCAACTAAGGCCCTGGTGTGGTGTAGGTGGCCTCAGCCAGCAGCCACAGGCCCTGGTGTGGTGTAAGTGGCCTCAGCCAGCAGCCACAGGCCCTGATGTGGTGTAAGTGGCCCCAGCCGGTCACTCAGGCCCTGGATTGTTGAAGATGGCCTCAGGAACCAGCACAGGGCCTGGTGTGTTGTACATGGCCACAGCAAGCAGCACAGGGCCTGGTTTGGTGAAGATGGCCTCGGCCAGAAGCGCAGGGCCTGGTGTGATGTGAGTGGCCTGAGCAAGAGCCACAGGCCCTGGTGTGGTGTAAGTGGCCTCAGCCAGCAGCCACAGGCCCTGGTGTGGTGTAAGTCGCCTCAGCCAGAAGCCACAGGCACTGGTGTGGTGTAAGTGGCCTGAGCAAGAGCCACAGGCCCTGGTGTGGTGTAAGTGGCCTGAGCAAGAGCCACAGGCCCTGGTGTGGTGTAAGTGGTCTCAGCCAGCAGCCACAGGCCCTGGTGTGGTGTAGGTGGCCTCAGCCAGCAGCCACAGGCCCTTGTGTGGTGTAAGTGGCCTCAGCCAGCAGCCACAGGCCCTGGTGTGGTGTAAGTGGCCTCAGCCAGTGCCACAGGCCCTGGTGTGGTGTAAGTGGCCTGAGCAAGAGCCACAGACCCTGGTGTGGTGTAATTGGCCTCAATAGCAACTAAGGCCCTGGTGTGGTGTAGGTGGCCTCAGCCAGCAGCCACAGGCCCTGGTGTGTTGTAAGTGGCCTCAGCCAGCAGCCACAGGCCCTGGTGTGGTGTAGGTGGCCTCAGCCAGCAGCCACAGGCCCTTGTGTGGTGTAAGTGGCCTCAGCCAGCAGCCACAGGCCCTGGTGTGGTGTAAGTGGCCTCAGCCAGTGCCACAGGCCCTGGTGTGGTGTAAGTGGCCTGAGCAAGAGCCACAGACCCTGGTGTGGTGTAATTGGCCTCAATAGCAACTAAGGCCCTGGTGTGGTGTAAGTGGCCTCAGCCAGCAGCCACAGGCCCTGGTGTGGTGTAGGTGGCCTCAGCCAGCAGCCACAGGCCCTGGTGTGGTGTAAGTGGCCTCAGCCAGTGCCACAGGCCCTGGTGTGGTGTAAGTGGCCTGAGCAAGAGCCACAGACCCTGGTGTGGTGTAATTGGCCTCAATAGCAACTAAGGCCCTGGTGTGGTGTAAGTGGCCTCAGCCAGCAGCCACAGGCCCTGGTGTGGTGTAGGTGGCCTCAGCCAGCAGCCACAGGCCCTGGTGTGGTGTAAGTGGCCTCAGCCAGCAGCCACAGGCCCTGGTGTGGTGTAAGTCGCCTCAGCCAGAAGCCACAGGCACTGGTGTGGTGTAAGTGGCCTCAGCCAGAAGCCACAGGCACTGGTGTGGTGTAAGTGGCCTCAGCCAGCAGCAAAAGGGCCCTGGTGTGGTGTAAGTGGCCTGAGCAAGAGCCACAGGCCCTGGTGTGGTGTAAGTGGCCTCAATAGCAACTAAGGCCCTGGTGTGGGGTAAGTGGCTTCAGCCAGCAGCCACAGGCTCTGGTGTGGTGTAACTGGCCTCAGCCAGCAGCCACAGGCCCTGGTGTGGTGTAAGTGGCCTCAGCCAGAGCCACAGGCCCTGATGTGGTGTAAGTGGCCCCAGCCGGTCACTCAGGCCCTGGTGTGGTGTAGGTGGCATCAGCTAGCAGCACAAGACATTGGAAAAGAGCCAAAAGCAGTGTCGTTAATGTGCCCTCATTAATGGGCAGCTGCTTTTGGTCTTTTAATACACCCCTTCTCTGGATCAAAAGCGGTTCAATGACATGAAAATGAAAGGCTTACAGCACCAGGTATTCCCAGGCAGTCTCCCATCCAAGTACTAACCAAGCCCAGCCCTGCTTAGCTTCCGAGATCAGACGAGGTCGGGCGTGCTCAGGGTGGTATGGCCGTAAGCTGCTGGCCCCGGCACAATGTCTCAATTTATGGATTCAAGTGATTAGGTGGCAAGTACCTGAAGTTACGAAGACAATCCTATAACCATACCTGCATGTTTGCATAATAACCTAACCCAAAGGCTCAGTTTGGCATTTATCCAACAGCACAGGCCCTGGATTGTTGAAGATGGCCTCAGGAACCAGCACAGGGCCTGGTGTGTTGTACATGGCCACAGCAAGCAGCACAGGGCCTGGTTTGGTGAAGATGGCCTCGGCCAGAAGCGCAGGGCCTGGTGTGATGTGAGTGGCCTGAGCAAGAGCCACAGGCCCTGGTGTGGTGTAATTGGCCTCAATAGCAAATAAGGCCCTGGTGTGGTGTAAGTGGCCTGAGCAAGAGCCACAGGGCCTGGTTTGGTGAAGATGGCCTCGGCCAGAAGCGCAGGGCCTGGTGTGATGTGAGTGGCCTGAGCAAGAGCCACAGGCCCTGGTGTGGTGTAAGTGGCCTCAGCCAGCAGCCACAGGCCCTGGTGTGGTGTAAGTCGCCTCAGCCAGAAGCCACAGGCACTGGTGTGGTGTAAGTGGCCTCAGCCAGCAGCAAAAGGGCCCTGGTGTGGTGTAAGTCGCCTCAGTCAGCAGCCACAGGCCCTGGTGTGGTGTAGGTGGCCTCAGCCAGCAGCCACAGGCCCTGGTGTGGTGTAAGTGGCCTCAGCCAGTGCCACAGGCCCTGGTGTGGTGTAAGTGGCCTGAGCAAGAGCCACAGACCCTGGTGTGGTGTAATTGGCCTCAATAGCAAATAAGGCCCTGGTGTGGTGTAAGTGGCCTGAGCAAGAGCCACAGGGCCTGGTTTGGTGAAGATGGCCTCGGCCAGAAGCGCAGGGCCTGGTGTGATGTGAGTGGCCTGAGCAAGAGCCACAGGCCCTGGTGTGGTGTAAGTGGCCTCAGCCAGCAGCCACAGGCCCTGGTGTGGTGTAGGTGGCCTCAGCCAGCAGCCACAGGCCCTTGTGTGGTGTAAGTGGCCTCAGCCAGCAGCCACAGGCCCTGGTGTGGTGTAGGTGGCCTCAGCCAGCAGCCACAGGCCCTGGTGTGGTGTAAGTGGCCTCAGCCAGTGCCACAGGCCCTGGTGTGGTGTAAGTGGCCTGAGCAAGAGCCACAGACCCTGGTGTGGTGTAATTGGCCTCAATAGCAACTAAGGCCCTGGTGTGGTGTAGGTTGCCTCAGCCAGCAGCCACAGGCCCTGGTGTGGTGTAAGTGGCCTCAGCCAGAGCCACAGGCCCTGATGTGGTGTAAGTGGCCCCAGCCGGTCACTCAGGCCCTGGTGTGGTGTAGGTGGCATCAGCTAGCAGCACAAGACATTGGAAAAGAGCCAAAAGCAGTGTCGTTAATGTGCCCTCATTAATGGGCAGCTGCTTTTGGTCTTTTAATACACCCCTTCTCTGGATCAAAAGCGGTTCAATGACATGAAAATGAAAGGCTTACAGGACCAGGTATTCTCCCATCCAAGTACTAACCAAGCCCAGCCCTGCTTAGCTTCCGAGATCAGACGAGGTCGGGCGTGCTCAGGGTGGTATGGCCGTAAGCTGCTGGCCCTAGCACAATGTCTCAATTTATGGATTCAAGTGATTAGGTGGCAAGTACCTGAAGTTACGAAGACAATCCTATAACCATACCTGCATGTTTGCATAATACCCTAACCCAAAGGCTCAGTTTGGCATTTATCCAACAGCACAGGCCCTGGATTGTTGAAGATGGCCTCAGGAACCAGCACAGGGCCTGGTGTGTTGTACATGGCCACAGCAAGCAGCACAGGGCCTGGTTTGGTGAAGATGGCCTCGGCCAGAAGCACAGGGCCTGGTGTGATGTGAGTGGCCTGAGCAAGAGCCACAGGCCCTTGTGTGGTGTAAGTGGCCTCAGCCAGCAGCCACAGGCCCTGGTGTGGTGTAGGTGGCCTCAGCCAGCAGCCACAGGCCCTGGTGTGGTGTAAGTGGCCTGAGCAAGAGCCACAGGCCCTGGTTTGGTGTAAGTGGCCTCAGCCAGCAGCCACAGGCCCTGGTGTGTTGTAAGTGGCCTCAGCCAGCAGCCACAGGCCCTGGTGTGGTGTAAGTGGCCTGAGCAAGAGCCACAGGCCCTGGTTTGGTGTAAGTGGCCTCAGCCAGCAGCCACAGGCCCTGGTGTGTTGTAAGTGGCCTCAGCCAGCAGCCACAGGCCCTGGTGTGGTCTAAGTGGCCTCAGCCAGTGCCACAGGCCCTGGTGTGGTGTAAGTGGCCTGAGCAAGAGCCACAGGCCCTGGTGTGGTGTAAGTGGCCTGAGCAAGTGCCACAGGCCCTGGTGTGGTGTAAGTGGCCTAAGCCAGAGCCACAGGCCCTGGTGTGGTGTAAGTGGCCTCAATAGCAAATAAGGCCCTGGTGTGGTGTAAGTGGCCTGAGCAAGAGCCACAGGGCCTGGTTTGGTGAAGATGGCCTCAGCCAGAAGCGCAGGGCCTGGTGTGATGTGAGTGGCCTGAGCAAGAGCCACAGGCCCTGGTGTGGTGTAAGTGGCCTCAGCCAGCAGCCACAGGCCCTGGTGTGGTGTAAGTGGCCTCAGCCAGAAGCCACAGGCACTGGTGTGGTGTAAGTGGCCTCAGCCAGCAGCCACAGGCACTGGTGTGGTGTAAGTGGCCCCAGCCGGTCACTCAGGCCCTGGTGTGGTGTAGGTGGCATCAGCTAGCAGCACAAGACATTGGAAAAGAGCCAAAAGCAGTGTTGTTAATGTGCCCTCATTAATGGGCAGATGCTTTTGGTCTTTTAATACACCCCTTCTCTGTTTCAAAAGCGGTTCAATGACATGAAAAGGAAAGGCTTACAGCACCAGGTATTCCCAGGCAGTCTCCCATCCAAGTACTAACCAAGCCCAGCCCTGCTTAGCTTGCGAGATCAGACGAGGTCGGGCGTGCTCAGGGTGGTATGGCCGTAAGCTGCTGGCCCCAGCACAATGTCTCAATTTATGGATTCAAGTGATTAGGTGGCAAGTACCTGAAGTTACGAAGACAATCCTATAACCATACCTGCATGTTTGCATAATACCCTAACCCAAAGGCTCAGTTTGGCATTTATCCAACAGCACAGGCCCTGGATTGTTGAAGATGGCCTCAGGAACCAGCACAGGGCCTGGTGTGTTGTACATGGCCACAGCAAGCAGCACAGGGCCTGGTTTGGTGAAGATGGCCTCGGCCAGAAGCGCAGGGCCTGGTGTGATGTGAGTGGCCTGAGCAAGAGCCACAGGCCCTGGTGTGGTGTAAGTGGCCTCAGCCAGCAGCCACAGGCCCTGGTGTGGTGTAAGTCGCCTCAGCCAGAAGCCACAGGCACTGGTGTGGTGTAAGTGGCCTCAGCCAGCAGCAAAAGGGCCCTGGTGTGGTGTAAGTCGCCTCAGTCAGCAGCCACAGGCCCTGGTGTGGTGTAGGTGGCCTCAGCCAGCAGCCACAGGTCCTGGTGTGGTGTAAGTGGCCTCAGCCAGCAGCCACAGGCCCTGGTGTGGTGTAAGTGGCCTCAGCCAGCAGCCACAGGCCCTGATGTGGTGTAAGTGGCCTCAGCCAGTGCCACAGGCCCTGGTGTGGTGTAAGTGGCCTGAGCAAGAGCCACAGACCCTGGTGTGGTGTAATTGGCCTCAATAGCAACTAATGCCCTGGTGTGGTGTAGGTGGCCTCAGCCAGCAGCCACAGGCCCTGGTGTGGTGTAAGTGGCCTCAGCCAGCAGCCACAGGCCCTGGTGTGGTGTAAGTGGCCTCAGCCAGAGCCACAGGCCCTGATGTGGTGTAAGTGGCCCCAGCCGGTCACTCAGGCCCTTGTGTGGTGTAGGTTGCATCAGCTAGCAGCACAAGACATTGGAAAAGAGCCAAAAGCAATGTCGTTAATAAGCCCTCATTAATGGGCAGATGCTTTTGGTCTTTTAATACACCCCTTCTCTGGATCAAAAGCGGTTCAATGACATGAAAATGAAAGGCTTACAGCACCAGGTATTCCCAGGCAGTCTCCCATCCAAGTACTAACCAAGCCCAGCCCTGCTTAGCTTCCGAGATCAGACGAGGTCGCGCGTGCTCAGGGTGGTATGGCCGTAAGCTGCTGGCCGTAAGCTGCTGGCGCCAGCACAATGTCTCAATTTATGGATTCAAGTGATTAGGTGGCAAGTACCTGAAGTTACGAAGACAATCCTATAACCATACCTGCATGTTTGCATAATACCCTAACCCAAAGGCTCAGTTTGGCATTTATCCAACAGCACAGGCCCTGGATTGTTGAAGATGGCCTCAGGAACCAGCACAGGGCCTGGTGTATTGTACATGGCCACAGCAAGCAGCACAGGGCCTGGTTTGGTGAAGATGGCCTCGGCCAGAAGCACAGGGCCTGGTGTGATATGAGTGGCCTGAGCAAGAGCCACAGACCCTGGTGTGGTGTAATTGGCCTCAATAGCAACTAAGGCCCTGGTGTGGTGTAGGTGGCCTCAGCCAGCAGCCACAGGCCCTGGTGTGGTGTAAGTGGCCTCAGCCAGCAGCCACAGGCCCTGATGTGGTGTAAGTGGCCCCAGCCGGTCACTCAGGCCCTGGTGTGGTGTAGGTGGCATCAGCTAGCAGCACAAGACATTGGAAAACAGCCAAAAGCAATGTCGTTAATGTGCCCTCATTAATGGGGAGCTGCTTTTGGTCTTTTAATACACCCCTTCTCTGGATCAAAAGCGGTTCAATGACATGAAAATCAAAGGCTTACAGCACCAGGTATTCCCAGGCAGTCTCCCATCCAAGTACTAACCAAGCCCAGCCCTGCTTAGCTTCCGAGATCAGACGAGGTCGGGCGTGCTCAGGGTGGTATGGCCGTAAGCTGCTGGCCCCAGCACAATGTCTCAATTTATGGATTCAAGTGATTAGGTGGCAAGTACCTGAAGTTACGAAGACAATCCTATAACCATACCTGCATGTTTGCATAATACCCTAACCCAAAGGCTCAGTTTGGCATTTATCCAACAGCACAGGCCCTGGATTGTTGAAGATGGCCTCAAGAACCAGCACAGGACCTGGTGTGTTTTACATGGCCACAGCAAGCAGCACAGGGCCTGGTTTGGTGAAGATGGCCTCAGCAAGCAGCCACAGGCCCTGGTTTGGTGTAAGTGGCCTCAGCCAGCAGCCACAGGCCCTGGTGTGTTGTAAGTGGCCTCAGCCAGCAGCCACAGGCCCTGGTGTGGTCTAAGTGGCCTCAGCCAGTGCCACAGGCCCTGGTGTGGTGTAAGTGGCCTGAGCAAGAGCCACAGGCCCTGGTGTGGTGTAAGTGGCCTCAGCCAGCAGCCACAGGCCCTGGTGTGGTGTAAGTGGCCTCAGCCAGCAGCCACAGGCCCTGGTGTGGTGTAAGTGGCCTCAGCCAGTGCCACAGGCCCTGGTGTGGTGTAAGTGGCCTGAGCAAGAGCCACAGACCCTGGTGTGGTGTAATTGGCCTCAATAGCAACTAATGCCCTGGTGTGGTGTAGGTGGCCTCAGCCAGCAGCCACAGGCCCTGGTGTGGTGTAAGTGGCCTCAGCCAGCAGCCACAGGCCCTGGTGTGGTGTAAGTGGCCTCAGCCAGAGCCACAGGCCCTGATGTGGTGTAAGTGGCCCCAGCCGGTCACTCAGGCCCTTGTGTGGTGTAGGTTGCATCAGCTAGCAGCACAAGACATTGGAAAAGAGCCAAAAGCAATGTCGTTAATGTGCCCTCATTAATGGGCAGATGCTTTTGGTCTTTTAATACACCCCTTCTCTGGATCAAAAGCGGTTCAATGACATGAAAATGAAAGGCTTAAAGCACCAGGTATTCCCAGGCAGTCTCCCATCCAAGTACTAACCAAGCCCAGCCCTGCTTAGCTTCCGAGATCAGACGAGGTCGGGCGTGCTCAGGGTGGTATGGCCGTAAGCTGCTGGCCGTAAGCTGCTGGCCCCAGCACAATGTCTCAATTTATGGATTCAAGTGATGAGGTGGCAAGTACCTGAAGTTACGAAGACAATCCTATAACCATACCTGCATGTTTGCATAATACCCTAACCCAAAGGCTCAGTTTGGCATTTATCCAACAGCACAGGCCCTGGATTGTTGAAGATGGCCTCAGGAACCAGCACAGGGCCTGGTGTATTGTACATGGCCACAGCAAGCAGCACAGGGCCTGGTTTGGTGAAGATGGCCTCGGCCAGAAGCACAGGGCCTGGTGTGATATGAGTGGCCTGAGCAAGAGCCACAGACCCTGGTGTGGTGTAATTGGCCTCAATAGCAACTAAGGCCCTGGTGTGGTGTAGGTGGCCTCAGCCAGCAGCCACAGGCCCTGGTGTGGTGTAAGTGGCCTCAGCCAGCAGCCACAGGCCCTGATGTGGTGTAAGTGGCCCCAGCCGGTCACTCAGGCCCTGGTGTGGTGTAGGTGGCATCAGCTAGCAGCACAAGACATTGGAAAACAGCCAAAAGCAATGTCGTTAATGTGCCCTCATTAATGGGCAGATGCTTTTGGTCTTTTAATACACCCCTTCTCTGGATCAAAAGCGGTTCAATGACATGAAAATGAAAGGCTTAAAGCACCAGGTATTCCCAGGCAGTCTCCCATCCAAGTACTAACCAAGCCCAGCCCTGCTTAGCTTCCGAGATCAGACGAGGTCGGGCGTGCTCAGGGTGGTATGGCCGTAAGCTGCTGGCCGTAAGCTGCTGGCCCCAGCACAATGTCTCAATTTATGGATTCAAGTGATGAGGTGGCAAGTACCTGAAGTTACGAAGACAATCCTATAACCATACCTGCATGTTTGCATAATACCCTAACCCAAAGGCTCAGTTTGGCATTTATCCAACAGCACAGGCCCTGGATTGTTGAAGATGGCCTCAAGAACCAGCACAGGACCTGGTGTGTTTTACATGGCCACAGCAAGCAGCACAGGGCCTGGTTTGGTGAAGATGGCCTCAGCAAGCAGCCACAGGCCCTGGTTTGGTGTAAGTGGCCTCAGCCAGCAGCCACAGGCCCTGGTGTGTTGTAAGTGGCCTCAGCCAGCAGCCACAGGCCCTGGTGTGGTCTAAGTGGCCTCAGCCAGTGCCACAGGCCCTGGTGTGGTGTAAGTGGCCTGAGCAAGAGCCACAGGCCCTGGTGTGGTGTAAGTGGCCTCAGCCAGCAGCCACAGGCCCTGGTGTGGTGTAAGTGGCCTCAGCCAGCAGCCACAGGCCCTGGTGTGGTGTAAGTGGCCTCAGCCAGTGCCACAGGCCCTGGTGTGGTGTAAGTGGCCTGAGCAAGAGCCACAGACCCTGGTGTGGTGTAATTGGCCTCAATAGCAACTAATGCCCTGGTGTGGTGTAGGTGGCCTCAGCCAGCAGCCACAGGCCCTGGTGTGGTGTAAGTGGCCTCAGCCAGCAGCCACAGGCCCTGGTGTGGTGTAAGTGGCCTCAGCCAGAGCCACAGGCCCTGATGTGGTGTAAGTGGCCCCAGCCGGTCACTCAGGCCCTTGTGTGGTGTAGGTTGCATCAGCTAGCAGCACAAGACATTGGAAAAGAGCCAAAAGCAATGTCGTTAATGTGCCCTCATTAATGGGCAGATGCTTTTGGTCTTTTAATACACCCCTTCTCTGGATCAAAAGCGGTTCAATGACATGAAAATGAAAGGCTTACAGAACCAGGTATTCCCAGGCAGTCTCCCATCCAAGTACTAACCAAGCCCAGCCCTGCTTAGCTTCCGAGATCAGACGAGGTCGGGCGTGCTCAGGGTGGTATGGCCGTAAGCTGCTGGCCCCAGCACAATGTCTCAATTTATGGATTCAAGTGATGAGGTGGAAAGTACCTGAAGTTACGAAGACAATCCTATAACCATACCTGCATGTTTGCATAATACCCTAACCCAAAGGCTCAGTTTGGCATTTATCCAACAGCACAGGCCCTGGATTGTTGAAGATGGCCTCAGGAACCAGCACAGGGCCTGGTGTGTTGTACATGGCCACAGCAAGCAGCACAGGGCCTGGTTTGGTGAAGATGGCCTCGGCCAGAAGCACAGGGCCTGGTGTGATATGAGTGGCCTGAGCAAGAGCCACAGGCCCTGGTGTGTTGTAAGTGGCCTCAGCCAGCAGCCACAGGCCCTGGTGTGGTGTAGGTGGCCTCAGCCAGCAGCCACAGGCCCTTGTGTGGTGTAAGTGGCCTGAGCAAGAGCCACAGGCCCTGGTGTGGTGTAAGTGGCCTCAGCCAGCAGCCACAGGCCCTGGTGTGGTGTAAGTCGCCTCAGCCAGAAGCCACAGGCCCTGGTGTGGTGTAAGTGGCTTCAGCCAGCAGCCACAGGCTCTGGTGTGGTGTAACTGGCCTCAGCCAGCAGCCACAGGCCCTGGTGTGGTGTAAGTGGCCTCAGCCAGAGCCACAGGCCCTGATGTGGTGTAAGTGGCCCCAGCCGGTCACTCAGGCCCTGGTGTGGTGTAGGTGGCATCAGCTAGCAGCACAAGACATTGGAAAAGAGCCAAAAGCAGTGTTGTTAATGTGCCCTCATTAATGGGCAGATGCTTTTGGTCTTTTAATACACCCCTTCTCTGGATCAAAAGCGGTTCAATGACATGAAAAGGAAAGGCTTACAGCACCAGGTATTCCCAGGCAGTCTCCCATCCAAGTACTAACCAAGCCCAGCCCTGCTTAGCTTCCGAGATCAGACGAGGTCGGGCGTGCTCAGGGTGGTATGGCCGTAAGCTGCTGGCCCCAGCACAATGTCTCAATTTATGGATTCAAGTGATTAGGTGGCAAGTACCTGAAGTTACGAAGACAATCCTATAACCATACCTGCATGTTTGCATAATACCCTAACCCAAAGGCTCAGTTTGGCATTTATCCAACAGCACAGGCCCTGGATTGTTGAAGATGGCCTCAGGAACCAGCACAGGGCCTGGTGTGTTGTACATGGCCACAGCAAGCAGCACAGGGCCTGGTTTGGTGAAGATGGCCTCGGCCAGAAGCACAGGGCCTGGTGTGATGTGAGTGGCCTGAGCAAGAGCCACAGGCCCTGGTGTGGTGTAAGTGGCCTCAGCCAGCAGCCACAGGCCCTGGTGTGGTGTAAGTCGCCTCAGCCAGAAGCCACAGGCACTGGTGTGGTGTAAGTGGCCTCAGCCAGCAGCAAAAGGGCCCTGGTGTGGTGTAAGTCGCCTCAGTCAGCAGCCACAGGCCCTGGTGTGGTGTAGGTGGCCTCAGCCAGCAGCCACAGGCCCTGGTGTGGTGTACGTGGCCTCAGCCAGCAGCCACAGGCCCTGGTGTGGTGTAAGTGGCCTCAGCCAGCAGCCACAGGCCCTGGTGTGGTGTAAGTGGCCTCAGCCAGTGCCACAGGCCCTGGTGTGGTGTAAGTGGCCTGAGCAAGAGCCACAGACCCTGGTGTGGTGTAATTGGCCTCAATAGCAACTAATGCCCTGGTGTGGTGTAGGTGGCCTCAGCCAGCAGCCACAGGCCCTGGTGTGGTGTAAGTGGCCTCAGCCAGCAGCCACAGGCCCTGGTGTGGTGTAAGTGGCCTCAGCCAGAGCCACAGGCCCTGATGTGGTGTAAGTGGCCTGAGCAAGAGCCACAGGCCCTGGTGTGGTGTAAGTGGCCTGAGCAAGAGCCACAGGCCCTGGTGTGTTGTAAGTGGCCTCAGCCAGCAGCCACAGGCCCTGGTGTGGTGTAGGTGGCCTCAGCCAGAAGCCACAGGCCCTGGTGTGGTGTAAGTGGCCTGAGCAAGTGCCACAGGCCCTGGTGTGGTGTAATTGGCCTCAATAGCAACTAAGGCCCTGGTGTGGTGTAGGTGGCCTCAGCCAGCAGCCACAGGCCCTGGTGTGGTGTAAGTGGCCTCAGCCAGCAGCCACAGGCCCTGATGTGGTGTAAGTGGCCCCAGCCGGTCACTCAGGCCCTGGTGTGGTGTAGGTGGCATCAGCTAGCAGCACAAGACATTGGAAAACAGCCAAAAGCAATGTCGTTAATGTGCCCTCATTAATGGGGAGCTGCTTTTGGTCTTTTAATACACCCCTTCTCTGGATCAAAAGCGGTTCAATGACATGAAAATGAAAGGCTTACAGCACCAGGTATTCCCAGGCAGTCTCCCATCCAAGTACTAACCAAGCCCAGCCCTGCTTAGCTTACGAGATCAGACGAGGTCGGGCGTGCTCAGGGTGGTATGGCCGTAAGATGCTGGCCCCAGCACAATGTCTCAATTTATGGATTCAAGTGATTAGGTGGCAAGTACCTGAAGTTACGAAGACAATCCTATAACCATACCTGCATGTTTGCATAATACCCTAACCCAAAGGCTCAGTTTGGCATTTATCCAACAGCACAGGCCCTGGATTGTTGAAGATGGCCACAGCAAGCAGCACAGGGCCTGGTTTGGTGAAGATGGCCTCGGCCAGAAGCGCAGGGCCTGGTGTGATGTGAGTGGCCTGAGCAAGAGCCACAGGCCCTGGTGTGGTGTAAGTGGCCTCAGCCAGCAGCCACAGGCCCTGGTGTGGTGTAAGTCGCCTCAGCCAGAAGCCACAGGCACTGGTGTGGTGTAAGTGGCCTCAGCCAGCAGCAAAAGGGCCCTGGTGTGGTGTAAGTCGCCTCAGTCAACAGCCACAGGCCCTGGTGTGGTGTAGGTGGCCTCAGCCAGCAGCCACAGGCCCTGGTGTGGTGTAAGTGGCCTCAGCCAGCAGCCACAGGCCCTGGTGTGGTGTAAGTGGCCTCAGCCAGCAGCCACAGGCCCTGGTGTGGTGTAAGTGGCCTCAGCCAGTGCCACAGGCCCTGGTGTGGTGTAAGTGGCCTGAGCAAGAGCCACAGACCCTGGTGTGGTGTAATTGGCCTCAATAGCAACTAATGCCCTGGTGTGGTGTAGGTGGCCTCAGCCAGCAGCCACAGGCCCTGGTGTGGTGTAAGTGGCCTCAGCCAGCAGCCACAGGCCCTGGTGTGGTGTAAGTGGCCTCAGCCAGAGCCACAGGCCCTGATGTGGTGTAAGTGGCCCCAGCCGGTCACTCAGGCCCTTGTGTGGTGTAGGTTGCATCAGCTAGCAGCACAAGACATTGGAAAAGAGCCAAAAGCAATGTCGTTAATGTGCCCTCATTAATGGGCAGATGCTTTTGGTCTTTTAATACACCCCTTCTCTGGATCAAAAGCGGTTCAATGACATGAAAATGAAAGGCTTACAGCACCAGGTATTCCCAGGCAGTCTCCCATCCAAGTACTAACCAAGCCCAGCCCTGCTTAGCTTCCGAGATCAGACGAGGTCGGGCGTGCTCAGGGTGGTATGGCCGTAAGCTGCTGGCCCCAGCACAATGTCTCAATTTATGGATTCAAGTGATTAGGTGGCAAGTACCTGAAGTTACGAAGACAATCCTATAACCATACCTGCATGTTTGCATAATACCCTAACCCAAAGGCTCAGTTTGGCATTTATCCAACAGCACAGGCCCTGGATTGTTGAAGATGGCCTCTGGAACCAGCACAGGGCCTGGTGTGTTGTACATGGCCACAGCAAGCAGCACAGGGCCTGGTTTGGTGAAGATGGCCTCGGCCAGAAGCACAGGGCCTGGCGTGATATGAGTGGCCTGAGCAAGAGCCACAGGCCCTGGTGTGGTGTAAGTGGCCTGAGCAAGAGCCACAGGCCCTGGTGTGGTGTCAGTGGCCTGAGCAAGAGCCACAGGCCCTGGTGTGGTGTAAGTGGCCTGAGCAAGAGCCACAGGCCCTGGTGTGGTGTAAGTGGTCTCAGCCAGCAGCCACAGGCCCTGGTGTGGTGTAGGTGGCCTCAGCCAGCAGCCACAGGCCCTTGTGTGGTGTAAGTGGCCTCAGCCAGCAGCCACAGGCCCTGGTGTGGTGTAAGTGGCCTCAGCCAGTGCCACAGGCCCTGGTGTGGTGTAAGTGGCCTGAGCAAGAGCCACAGACCCTGGTGTGGTGTAATTGGCCTCAATAGCAACTAATGCCCTGGTGTGGTGTAGGTGGCCTCAGCCAGCAGCCACAGGCCCTGGTGTGGTGTAAGTGGCCTCAGCCAGAGCCACAGGCCCTGATGTGGTGTAAGTGGCCCCAGCCGGTCACTCAGGCCCTTGTGTGGTGTAGGTTGCATCAGCTAGCAGCACAAGACATTGGAAAAGAGCCAAAAGCAATGTCGTTAATGTGCCCTCATTAATGGGCAGCTGCTTTTGGTCTTTTAATACACCCCTTCTCTGGATCAAAAGCGGTTCAATGACATGAAAATGAAAGGCTTACAGCACCAGGTATTCCCAGGCAGTCTCCCATCCAAGTACTAACCAAGCCCAGCCCTGCTTAGCTTCCGAGATCAGACGAGGTCGGGCGTGCTCAGGGTGGTATGGCCGTAAGCTGCTGGCCCCAGCACAATGTCTCAATTTATGGATTCAAGTGATTAGGTGGCAAGTACCTGAAGTTACGAAGACAATCCTATAACCATACCTGCATGTTTGCATAATACCCTAACCCAAAGGCTCAGTTTGGCATTTATCCAACAGCACAGGCCCTGGATTGTTGAAGATGGCCTCAGGAACCAGCACAGGGCCTGGTGTGTTGTACATGGCCACAGCAAGCAGCACAGGGCCTGGTTTGGTGAAGATGGCCTCGGCCAGAAGCACAGGGCCTGGCGTGATATGAGTGGCCTGAGCAAGAGCCACAGGCCCTGGTGTGGTGTAAGTGGCCTGAGCAAGAGCCACAGGCCCTGGTGTGGTGTAAGTGGCCTGAGCAAGAGCCA